>NW_018220795.1:170454-175068 GCF_001263595.1 Phalaenopsis equestris
ATTTATGGTAGTAGGAGGAATTGTATTAGGTCATCAAATATCAGAAAATGGTATGGAAGTAGATCTTGCTAAAATTCAAGTGATCGCTAATTTACCTTATTCAACAAATGTAAGGGAAATTAGGAGTTTTTTAGAACATGCTGGATTCTACAGGCGATATATTAAAGACTTTCTAAAATTGATAAGCTTTTATGCCATTTACTGGAGAAAGATGTAATTTTCAATTTTGATGAGGAATGCCTAAAAGCTTTTAAATTATTAAGAAAAAATCACTGCACCAATTATAGTTTCATCCAATTGGGAAAAACCTTTTGAACTTATGTGTGATGCAAGTGATTATGCTTTTGGAGCTATTTTAGGACAAAGATATGATAAAATTTTCAAAGATATTTTAGGACAAAGATATGATAAAATTTTCAAAGTTATTTACTATGCTAGTAAAACTCTTAATAAAATAAAAATTAATTATACAACAACTGAAAAAGAGTTATTAGTAATAGTATGTGCCTTCGATAAATTTAGATCATATTTGGTTTGAACTCATTGTATAGTGCATACAGATCATTCTGCTATTAAGTACTTAATTAAAAAGAATGATACTAAATCGAGACTTATAAGACGAATTATTCTTTTACAAGAATTTGATTTTGAAATAGTAGATTCGAAGGGAACTGAAAATAAAATTCCTCATCATTTGCCCAGGCTTGAATTAAAAAAAACCACTCTATTTTGAAAAAGAAATTAATGAATATTTTTCAGATGAAAAATTGTTCACAGTAAATGAGTGGCGTGTTCCGTGGTATGCCAACATTGTGAACTATATTTTTAATGAATTTAAACCCTATGGAATGACATAACAACAAATGAGGAAATTTATTTCTGAAGCTAAGACTTATTTTTGGGATGACCCATATTTATATAAACAAGGAAAGGATCTGATCATTCGAAGATGTGTACCATTAGAAGAAACTTACGAAATTATCTAAAAATGTAATAATTCTAATTTTTAGGATTTTTAATGAATTAAATACTCTTTGGAGTATTTTAATTCATTATGATGAAACATTGCTCACCCTTGTTTGAAATTTTGACTATGTCCTTTGATTTTTCCAAGGTTAGAGGTCATCTTTATGCTTCTAACCCTAATTTTCAAGCTAAAATGACTATTTTAGCATATTTTAATTATTTTAGCTTATTTTAATTATATAAATTAAAATATCACTTATAAAATCATGGGAATAATTTTAGTAGGTTTTCTATGGTTAGGGAAGCTTAGAAAAAAATATCATGATGGCTTGAAAAATTTTCTAAATTTATATATTTGCTTAAGTGTTTATATATTATATTAATTTATGTAAATTAGATACTAACAAAAAATTAACAAAATCAATTCCACATTGTTTATAAAAGTCATGTGTACCCACTATAAAATTTTAAAAATTATTTGATTAAGTTTGAGCACTAAAGTTGATTTTGTAAGAAACCTTGTATTTTTGTACAAAAATAATTCATTTTTTTACAAAAATAATTATAACAAATTAAATACACTTGGGAAAATTATAAAAAGTAGTTTTCTAAGTTCTTTGTGATGAGGGGCAGTTAGAAAAAAAAATTATTTTTGAGAAAAATACTTGATTTTTTAGCCTTATTTTGAATTTAAAAATATTAAAAATAATTAAGAAACCCAAAATTCAAAAATATTTTAAAATGTGCTTAATGGTCTTATGATCGCTTTGGACTCATTATAATATTTTTCCAAACATTTCCAAGTTAAAAATAAATTTTAAAATCATAAAAATATATTTTTTCCTTATTTTTCTCATTAAAATTAATTATAATAAATAAATTAAATAAATATAAAATTTGATTCTTTCAGTCTTCTGAACTCAGAGAAGTTTAATAAAAGTATACAAACAATTTTTATAATTAAAAAATTATTTTCCATTTTATTAAATCATTTAAATTTATTAATAATGAAATTATAATAATAATAATTTAATTTAAAAAATCATGAAGTTTTGTCTAAGTGTTTCTCTGACCTAAGGGGATGTCTAGTAGTTTTCTCATTGATAAAAACTTTTTTTGGATAGTTAAGTAAAATCAAATATTAAAATACTACCTTTTAAATTTAAATAATTATTTAAATTAAATTAGATTTTCAAAATCCACATTTTTTACCTCTAATGTTTTAATTGATCTATGGATAGGACGCTCTAAATTCTCAAAGTCATTTGAATTTTGATTAATGAGTTATGAGGTGAAGAGCCCTAAAGACAATGGGGTAACTTTAGATTTTGGTGCCTTAATCAAAATTTAGAGTTAACAAAAGGAAAATGGGTAATTTTGGTTCTAATGAACTAGTTTGGATAATTGAAATACAATGGGATTAAAAGTTAGAAACTCACTTGCCACATTTTCTATAATATGAAGAAAAAATCCTAATTTCCCTAATCATCATGACTTGGAAGAAAATTAAAATCAAATGATTCTCAAGTGATGGGCTTAAGCTAGGAAGTTAACTATCTTACTTATCTTAGGCCTAAAATTAGTGATGATGTGATCTTTCAATAAGAATATATATCATTTAAACAAAAATTTTACCCACCATCAATTTCCCCCGTTATGACTATTAAGGGCTTGGTAGTGACTTAGGCTCAATATTTAAACTCAATTGATTGGATTTAGAAGGTAATATGATTGGGGATTAACAGCCTTAAATACTACAAGCCTGACTTTAATTATGGGCACCATAAACTTTTATGACTCAAAACTACCTTAGACGCACACCCACATAACTCTTAAATGAAATATCAATTGAATAATGGAGTGTCCTAGCCTTTTGATAAGTAGAACATCAAGTTTCTTTAAGCAAAGGGATAACCTTAGTTTAACCTTGGATGATTAACAAAATGATATGATAAGTTCTAAATGAACTCAAAATGTTTCAAGAAATCTACAATGGTTTAGGGCAATGGTTTAGGGTCACGCTTGGAGCACTTTGGAATCTCTTGAATATTTTCAAGGGCAAATTGAATTTGTTATTATTTGTTCTAAAATCATCCATTAAGATCTTCCGAGACTCAATAAAATCATAACTTGGGGTTTAGTAGCTACATCTTCATCTACTCCTGTGATTTGAACTCTTTGTAAAATTATATATATGTTGTCAGAGCTAAACTTTCAGGTGGAAGGAGCGGGATGAATCGGCAGGTACGCTTTTAAGTTAATGTATCGCAATTTACTTTCATTTATTTACACCTCTCATTTTGTGCTTCTAAACTTTCATGTTAAATAATGATGCCACCCTGCATGTCAAAACCAAAACTATTAGAATACCCGCAAAACCAAAACTAAAATCTAAAAATTAAAAAAGACAAAATTCACCGCCACAACTGTCAAAATATAAGACAACTCAAAATTTAATCACAAATAAAAAAAAATAAAAATTGCAAATAAATTAAAACATTTCTATTAGATGATTAGGAATCCCTTAGAGGAGGAAACCTACGGTTGCTAACAAGATTTTCCATGGTCTAAATGAAAGTATGGAAGTCATGAAGTTGAGTTTAGTAAATTCATTTAGACTAAGTGAATCCGAAAGAAATAGTGGTTTCGGAACGATGGAACCGTAGGATCCTAACTGGTGCCACTTTAATCAACTTTGACATTCCTCATAACATTTAAATAACCATAACTTTAGGAGACATTTGATTTGACATCATGACTTGACACATTAGAAAACTTAAACTCGCCATGACGTGGAACTCAGAGCTAGCACTGTGGCACGACCATCTTCAACAGCAAAACATGTCTACATTAGATAAACCATTCCTTATAATTAAACAACAAGCCATAGAATTTCAAGGTTTTCCTCCTAGTGCGACATAAATCCTCAACTTTTCTTTAGGCCTTCGTATGACTCTACTTCAAAATATAAGCCCTAACTTGCTTTTGGATTCTGAGGTTATCGTTTGTCACAACCTAAATACTCACATCTTCCAGGCTATTTGTGTGATTTTTTTTCACATAGATGTAATTCCTAATTGAATAGAATTGGCAAGATGAAACATTTAAATATTTCTCCTATAAATTGAAACCAAATAGATAGCTTGGGATGTCACCAAAGTTCTCCTCAGGATCCATGGCATCCCCTAGTTCTTCTTCTTTTGAATTCCATAATAAATGTTCCAAATTTGAGTTATTCTAATTTCACACCTCTTTGTCCGATCTCGTTGAAAAGTTTTAATCCTTTGACCTCTTTGAAAACAATATCTCCTGATTTTTATTAAGAGTTTTCATAGGTGACTTTTATTATCTAAGAAGCAATTAACTATAAAGGCTTGCCTTTATAGGATACTTTCAAGAACCCAGCTTAATGTAAACCCTATTTAAATTTTCATGTTAAATAGGAAAACTTATCGGCTTATAAAAAAATGATTTTCACAGACCTAACGGATGTCATATTATTCTTAGTTTATTAAATCGAGCCTCACCCTCAAGTCTTGATTTATCTTTCAGGATAGATACATAGCTTGAGGTGGAGTGCTCTTTCATCTAAATCTTGAAATATATGGGATCAGTTTGATTTTATTTTATTCTAAAATTATATATATA
>NW_018220795.1:175098-194609 GCF_001263595.1 Phalaenopsis equestris
TGGTGGCTGGCGGGGCAAGGGGGGGGCTTCTGGTTCCTTAGGCTTTGGTCTTCAAAAGAAGGTTTCCTTGAAGTTTGCTTTCCTCTCCCGGGTCCCTGAAATTTTTTAAATTTGGTTACTATTCCATTGAAGAAACTCTTTTTATCGGGGTTTTTCTGAGCTATTTTTTCTGTTCCAATGGCCTTCCCCATTGATGTGAACACAAATGAACAGTGGATCAAAGGCACTTATGCAGGAGTGGTTGGAAAGGCTGCTTATACTCTCAAGGATCCTAAACATTTGGTGTTCCCTCAGAAGCTGCATGATGCTACTGCTGATAAGGGCTTTTGCCCATGTATTCACCCTTTAAGAGAAAAAGGGGAGAACCAACTATTTTCGTTTCTGATCAAAATTTTAAAGCACTAAATGAGGAGGTGCAGTTCACCTTATTGGGTAAATTCATGTTGGGACACCCCAAAATGGAATTAGTAAGGTAATTTTTTGAATAAATGAATTTTATTGGAGAATGGAAGGTGGGCTTGCTAGATGGGAGACACTTACTAATACAGTTGTTTGTGGAGGAATACTATGCTAGACTATTTGCTAACAGTCCATTATGATTGCTGGAACTTCATTGAAAGTCTTAAAATGGACCCTAGGGTTTGACCCTAGCAAGGATCCCCAAGTGTTCCCTCTGTAGTTTAAATTCCCTTGGCTTCCCCTTTAATTTTTTAACATAAATGCTTTGTTTAACATTGGCAGAGCTTTGGGCACCCCACTCAAGGTGGACACACCTACTTACAACAAAGCAAGACCATCTTGTGCTATAATATTAATTGAAAGGGATATTACCCTCCCAGATCGAAGAAGGGTCTAGATAAAGACTGAAGACACTGGTTTTTGGCAGGAAGTGGTGTTAGAACAAAAACCTTATTTTTGTCAACACTGCAAGATGTTTGGACATACATTGGATAGGTGCTATATCTCCACCCCCCACCTAAGAGGAACCCAAATAATAGTCACCAGGCTGCTGATATTGCTACTCAAGCTACCAGGCCAGATGTTGTAACTGATTTCATTAGGCCACAAATTGATATTGGAGACCCATTGGGATCTATCTCTACACATCTAATAATCCTGATTCAGAACCTTTAATTCTCATGAGAAAAGAAGTTGTTGAGGTGGAGATTGTATCCCCACCTTCCACTGATCTTATAATCTCTGAAGAAACTGTAAATGACGGCTTTCCCTCACCAACTGTTCCTGAAACTGAAACATTCATAAAGTAGCAGGAAAGATTAGAGGAGAATTGAAAAGTTCATAGAGCCAAGAAGAAAAAGAAACATGCTACTGAACTATATAAATTGCAGAAGGGAACACCTAATGTGACACATGACAGTGCCATGAAGAGATTAACTGGGAATTCTCTTAAGAGAACTAGAGGAAGAACTAGATCTAGGTCCCAAACTTCACTCCACCCCTCCCCCAAAGATGATTAATATCCAATGCTGAAATATAAGGGGTATTGGTCACCCCCTTACTCTAAAAAGAATTTTACTTTTAAATAAAAAATTTCAGCTTTGGTACGTTGTTATTTTTGAACCTTTGGTTCACAAGAACTCTCAAAAAATCATCAAGAAGTTCAATGGCTTTACTCACTATGTTAATCAGAATAACAAGATTTGGGTTCTTTGTAGAAAGGAAATTAATTGGCATGTGTTGGTGGATCACAATCAGTTTGTGCACATATCCTTTCAGATAAATGGTCATGTGGGGCAGGCCTCTTTCATCTATGTTGTATGCAAGAGGGATGATAGGAAGAAACTCAGGGAGGGACTTAATAAAATCAACACTAATATCAACTCCCCTTGGCTGGTGGGTGGTGAATTCAATTGCATTTCTTCCTCTACTAAAAAATCTTGCGGCAGATTCCTAAAAATCTCAAAGATGACTACTTTTGCTGATAATATTCACAATGCAGGCTTGTTTGATCTGGGCTTTAAAGTTCCTACTTTCACTTGGAAGAGGGGCAACATATGGGAAATATTTGACAGAATCTTGGTGAATGGTCTTTGGTTTTTACAGTTCCTGATGACTTATGTTACTCGTCTAAACCTAGTTGGTTCTGATCATAGGCCTTTATTGGTCTCCATCACTTCTGAGAGTAATACTGGAAAAATTTCCCCTTTCGGATATATTATATGTGTTCTAATCATCTTGACTTCAACCATGTTATTAATTCCAACTAGTGTGGGGTTTCTGACTCTGATCCTTTGATTAAACTCACTATTCTCAAAATCAGAACTGTCAAGGCTCATAAAAGGTGGAATTGGGAGGTCTTTGGCAATGTTTTTACTGCTGTTACAATTGCTAAAGAAGAAGAGGAACACCTTGAAAAGAAAGTGCAAGAGGGTATTGATGAAGATAAGGTTTTACTCACTGCTCAACGTCAGTTACTTACTGCTATTGACTATTAGGATTTATTCCTTACTCTCAACATCTTCACCGATGGAGATAAAAATATTAAGTTTTATCATACCTACATTATATATAGAAGGAGATGTAACACTATTCATTCTATATGATCCACTGAGGGAGTTTGGCTCGATGATAATAACTCTATCGCTAGAGATGCTGTCTCATATTACAAAAATTTGCCAATGCAAACTGAAACTGATAAGACTCCCATAAATAGGACCCATTTCAATGCAGACAGATCCTATAATTTTAACCTTAAGCATACTGATCCTCCTACTAATCAAGAGGTTTAGATGGCTATTAGCATAATTGATAGCTCTAAATCTGCTAGTACAGATGGTTTCACTGCTGACTTTTATAAAAAATCTTGGGACTTAATTAAGAAGGATTTTATTGCAGCAATTAGGAGCTTTTTCCAGGGAAATAATCTACCTCATTATTTCAGTGCATCTAGCTTTGTGCTGATTCCCAAGGCTGATGTTCAGAACAAATGGGAACATTTCAGAACTATTTGTCTCACTACTGTTGTTAGCAAAGTCATAAGTAAAATCATTGTCAAAAGGTTGTAGCCACACTTGGATAGACTTATTTCTCAAATCAGTCAACATTTGTTAATGGGAGATCTATCTAAGACAATGTTCTTCTTGCTCAGGAGCTAGTGCTGGACTTGGACAAACCTTGTAGGGGGGTAACTCATTTACAAACTTGATATAAGGAAAGTTTATGACTCTATCAACTGGTCTTTTAGTTTGGAAATTCTTCCTGGAAGAGTTTTCTCTGTTGATTTCTGTTCCCTCATACATAGGTGGCTTCCTAAGAACCATCATTCTATTCTTATTAATGGGCAACTTAAGGTTCTTTTAATGCTACCATAGGGCTAAAATAATGGGATCCACTCTTCCTTACTATTTTCATTTTGGCAATTGACTATCTATCCAGAATTCTAAATCATAGTATCCTCAATGATAATAACTCTAAATACCATCATATGTAAAATTTGGCTATTTCTCATTTACTTTATGCTCATGACATCATTGTCTTCTCTAGCTCTCATAAGAATGCTATCAAGAAGGTCACCAAGTGCCTTAAAGTTTTTTAGGACAACTTAGGAATGTGCTTTAATAAAGATAAATGCCAACTAATATTCAATAAAAGATTTACTTTTAGCTACACGCAGTGGATAGCTGAGTACACTAGTTTCAATTGAACACATCTTCCAATTAAATTTATGTGGGTCCCTCTTATTATGGGCAGAGCTACGTAGATTCAGTTTGAGGAAGTATACAACAATATTATTTCCTATTTTCTTGCTGGACCAATTCATTTTTATCTAATGGTGGTAGAATCACCCTTCTCAAAAGCATCCTCACTACTCTTCCTACTTATATTCTTCAAATGACCAACCTTAAGGAAAGTACCAAACTGCAACTTGAAAGGGCCTTCAACAGATTCCTTTGGTTTGGTCAAAGAAAGTAATTACATTGGGCCTTTTGGCTGAAAGCTGCTAAACCATTTATGACTGGTGGTATTGGCTTCAAAGGGCTTCTATAACTCTTTCATTTTAACCTTTGCAAGATATGGATTAAATTCAGAGAACAATCAGCCTTGTGGGCAAAATTTATGCTGGGAAAGTATTGTAAGGAACAACACCCCTCTTTTGTTGTTAGGAAAATTGGAGACTCTAAATTATGAGTAAGCATGCTTAAAGTTAGAGACCAAGCTAAAAATTTATTTCTCTTGGAGCTGGGGAAAGGTGATGTTAACTTTTGGTTGGACCACTGGTGTTTTGAAGATTGGCTAACTTCTGTTACAAGCCCTCCTCATACTGATACTCATGTTGCTGACTAGTGGGAGGAGAATCGTTGGTCTCTCACTAAACTGAGCTCTATTCTACAGGAACCTTATATTACCCAGATTTCCATAATACGTTTTGACTAGGATAGGCCTGATAATTTTTTTTGGAAAACTCATGCACATCAAAGTCTCACCAAAGTCATATACTCTAGTCTTTTCTGTTGGGATGAAGTCCATGAAGTCATATACTCTAGTCTTTTCTGTTGGAATGAAGTCCATTACGGGAATGTTAAATAGAATAAATTTTTGTCACCTTCCATGTCCTTTTTCAGTTGGAAAACTATGCATAACTTACTACCTACTGATGACATACTTAAAATGAAAGGTTTGAGGAGACCCTCTAGATGCCACTTATGCTTAGAGAATGAGGAATCCATCTTCCACCTTTTTTTTAATTGCAGATTGTCATAAGATGCCTGCACTGAACTTTTTAATCACCTAACCTTGAGGAAATCTCTCTTGAAGTTGGATGATATAAAAGATTGCTGGCATAGTTGGAACACTCAAAAGAATTCTCCCATTCCTTTTTTACTTGCTTAGTTTAGTTGGATGGCTAGGAACCTTGCTAAATATGAGGCCAAGATCACTACTGTAGCTGGTGTGGTGAGAAACTATATGACCTTTATCCAAAAATTGATACAACACAAACATTTCCCTGATATTTGTTCCTGTACAATTAAGACTTCCTCTTCATAGACTATCGCCAAAGTCTTTTGGAGACCTTCTAGCCCTCATATAATTAAGATAAATATTGATGGCAGCTTTGGTGGTTATGATGTTGGGGTGGGAGGAATTTCTAAAAACCATCTTGGGAAGTGCCTTTTTTTCTTCCATGCTCTTGTTATTGGTTTAATGCTTTGGAATCTAAATTAATTGCAATTTTTTGGGCACTTTAGATTTCAGGAAAGATAAACTGGATACATCTTTAGATTGAAGTGGATTCCACTGTCCTTATTAATTTGTTTGATCAAGAGGGTTCATCTTCTTAGCACCATTTATATTGGGTTCAGAAAATTAAATTGCTTATAGCCCAAACAACCACCAACCTATCTTTCAACTACAGAGAAGGGAACATACCTGCAAATTATTTAGCTAGACATGGGTTAAATTCCAATTCTATTGCGGTCTCCTCTACTCCACCACCTCCACTTAAGTTCTTGATTGCTGGGGGCATTATTGATGTCCCACATTTTAGAATTGTAAACCTATTTCTCCTTTCTTTTGAGGATCCCCTAGGTTTATGTTTTGAATTTCTTTGTGTTTTTAGAGGGATCCTTATGTTTTTCTTAAAACTCTTTTTGTAATCTTTAACTTATTTAACATGTAAGGAGCAACTAGTAGCTCTTTCTGCAATATATATATATTGCCCCTCTGAAGCGGGCTACGCAATCCCGCAGGACGACCCCCCTAAAAATTATGTCGACACTTCTCCAAGAGTTAACCAACCAGAAATAGTTTATATTATCAATGAAAGGAAAGAAGTTGCCTCCACCAATGGAGATGAACAACAAAAGAAAGATTCCTTGTTAAGTACCTTACCGGAGAAGGATATTAAACTGTTGATCAAATAATTAGTTCGAGAGGCCTTAGCACAATCTAAAGGTGCTACATTGATTTTAAGGGGTAGACCTTAATCGGAGGAGTTTGATGTCATACCCTACCCTAAGGGTTTTGTGTCACCAAGCTTTAAGACATTTGATGGGACTGAAAATCCCAGGCAGCATATAACACACTTTTGAGTTAGTTGTGGCAAACCAGGGGGTAACCAAGCTTTGCTCTTCTGACAGTTTGTCATCAACCTATCAGAAATTACATTTGATTGGTACAACAAGCTACCCAACAGATCAGTCAAAACATTTTTCGAGTTAGAATAGTTTTTTGTGAAAATATTTGTTGGAGCACAGCATCATGTTTCTATTGGAGATCTCATGGTGGAAAGGCAAAAGCCCAATGAAACCCTAGTGGATTACATATTTAGGTGGAGAAACCTTTGCATGAAATCTCAACTATAGGAACATCATGCAATTGAAATTCTAATTAAAAGCATCCATGGGCCGGTAGCTTTCATGCTTAAGGGACTCACCATCAAATCCTTCGAGAAGCTGCTCAGCAAAGCCAACAGTTTACAAGAAGAAGAAAAACTTATTGATTCCCAAGAGAAATCAGAAAAGACTAGGACAACCAAGATAATTAAGAAGAAGTATGAGACAGTGGAAACAGTTGATAAATGAAATTAGTCGAGAAAAATAAAGGCAAATCATTCTCACAAAAGTTACCAAAAATTTTCACAACATGCTCAGCAGCAGGCACAACAGTATGACCAGTCTAGCCAACATTCACATCAGGGAGGATTGTACCGAGCAGAAGGTAGAATGAGTTTGATTGTTTCAGAACAAAAAAGGAGGATATATTCCTTCAAAGATGAGGATGTGCTAAAGATGTTTAGAAATTAAACGAAGAAGCTCGAATTCAGATTACAAACCCGAAGAAGCAGTAAGAAATTGATAAGAAGGAGTATCTCAATTTCTACTCCTACCATAGGATTTTGGGGCATAAAATAGAGGGCTTTTTCCTCTTCAAGGACTGACTCGAGAAAAATTTTAAAGAAGGAAATATAACGAGTCCGAAGGAATATTTGAAATAATCTTAAAAAGGTTCTGTAAATATGATTTTGGTAGAGCCAATCACTTTGATAGATCCGGACTCAGAAAAAGATGGATGGAGTACAGTTTGGAACAAGTCATCCAAGAAGATATTGAATCAAATTTAGACCGTCTCGACCCAGGTAGCCGACCAGAGTCTACAACGTGCTCTACCCAAGATGGAGATTTTATCAGAGAAATTGCCACAACCAGAAGAGAAAGAGAAGAACGACGTCATGAAGACCGATAGCGCGAGGGGTAGGATAGGGACTGCCTCTGTTAGATTGGTTGTCTCAGATTTAGGGAAGTAAATCCTCAAATCCTTGACCATGAATGATTATATGTTTACCCCACCGGGGTATTATGAATATAATAACTATAATTTTGGCTACATTTTAACTATTTCTAGTGATAACCTAACTGACTTTGCTCAATCTAATGTCGATCTCGATTTCTAAATCGATCCTTAAATCGTACTTATGTCCAATGAACTCGTTAACGAGAATGTTGAATATGTCGACAACACTATTTATGGTAGCACTAGGAGTGAGGAACTAGTCCTTGAGTGCCACGGTGCACCACTTGCTATCAACTTGGATCCCTTTAATGACGAAGATGAGACACAAGAAGAAGAGACACAAAAAATCACAGAGATAAATTTAAGGAGTGGGAAAGTGTTACGAAGATGAGACACAAAAAATCACAGAGATAAATCTAAGGAGTGGGAAAGTGTTACCCCTGAGGTCAACTCCACTGGAAAAAGGGAAACAGATAGTCACTCAAGAAGAGCTACCTCCACCTCTGCCAGTGGAAGAACCACATAGTCAAGTAAATATTGGAGGATTATATAAAGTGGATTATAACGTGCTAGCTCATCTTAGGAGGTTGTCGGCAAAACTAAGCATCTACGATGCTTTGATCCTATCAATGGAGATGAGAGAATCTCTAGTTATGCCTTGCTTGACTCGGGGATTTGCTTAGCTCAATTGGCCAGCACACCTTTGATGAAGTTTGTTCATTAAAGGAATAACCTGGGATAACCTTTCCAGATGAAGACTTGTTGCTGGGTACCACTGACCACAACCGACCGCTAACCGACCGCTCTACATCTCGCTCTACATCTCTGTTAATATCGACAGCTTTGTATTGTCTAGAGTTTTGGTAGATTTGGCAGCATCAATTAACTTACTAAGTCTTTGGACAATGGCATTTTTGGATATTGAAGCTCAAGAGCTTACAGTCGATAAAATGATGTTAAGAGGATTTAATCAGAAGGGAGAAAGAGCCCAAGGATCAGTACACTATTAATGAAAGTCGAAGAACTTGTAGCAACCACAAAATTCCATATCATCGATGCAGAAACGTATTTTAATGCTCCACTTGGATGACCACGGATTCACGAGAATAACATGGTTCCGTCATCTCTACATCAGTGCATCAAATATTTCAAAGAAGGGAAAGAACATTGCATCAAGGGAGATTTACAATAACTTTTAGTTCATGAAGTGGGCAATCATGAAGATGCCGCCTACTTCACGCCTCCAAAGAGAAATGTCTTGACCCATGAAATTTTAGCAAATGAAGTGGATGATTCAGAATAATCACAAAGAAGAGGCCATTCAACTCTGCTTCAACAATCTACTATCACTTCTTCACAATGGATTGGTAGAGGTTCTCTTAGCCCAAACACCCGAGATTGAGGCTGGGAACGTGGACAACGAAGAACCAACATGATTGTTGAACAGACTAGGCATACCATCAACATCGACATGGAAGAAAGTTCTGATGAAGAAAGCTTCAAGGAAGAAATGATGATAAAAAATAGAAGAAACCATAGTACGAGATTTCTTTGGAAGATGTGGAGAAAGATGATTATGAGTCAATTTATGCTCGTATTAACCACTATGTGAATGACATGGACCTTACTCAATTCTTCCCTCAAAAAGTTGAGAGTTTAGAGGTCAAGGAAGTTCGTTGTGTTGGTTCAAAACCGATCAAGTTTTACCATGCTTGCCCTTCTACTAGTTTTAAAAATCATGTAAATTATGAAGAGGATTCTAATGAATTAATGGAATTATTTTTTTGTTACTTTTCTCTATGTGTATAAAAATTAATTCAACAGGGATATGTGCCAAATCATATGCCAAAAGATAAGCTGCAACTTTTAAGAAATTATGGAAAGTTAAAAGTGAAACTCCTAACTCGAAAGAAGGTCTTGTATTTGGTACTGTAGGACCAGTCGATGACTTGGTGTTGGTGCTATTTTTGGTTGGAGAGTTGCCCATAAGAAGCTGTCGGTCACCAGAATCAAAATCCCGTCGCCCGCTTCGGAAGCACGTTTTAATTTATATATATATTTAGTTTTAGAAAAATATGAAATTAAACTAACTCCATATTTTTCATAGTTTAAATGAAAGAGCATTATATCTCAAATCCTGTATCTATCCCGAAGGATAAACACAAGACTTGAGGACGAGGCTCAATCAAATAAACTAAGTAATATATGACATCTGTTTGGTCTACGAAACCTTTGTATTTACCGACAAGTTCCCCTATTGAATATAAATAATTAAATAAGGTTTATATTAAGTTGGGTTCAGACATGCTTCCTATAAGGGCAAGCCCCTATAGTTAATTACATCTTAAATGACCAAAGTCACCTAAGAAGACTCTCGATAAAAATCAGGAAATATTATCTTCAACGAGTTTCAAAGGGTAGGACTTTCAATGAGATCGGGCGTAGAGGTGTGAAAGGGGATTGGTTCAAATTTGGAAAATTTGGTTGTAGAGTCCAAAGGAGGAAAAACTAGGGGATGTAATGGATCCAGAGGAGAACCTCGGTGACTTCCCAAGCTATCCTAATGTTTGGCTTTAGTTTTGAGGAGAAATATTTAGCTATTTCTTCTTATTAATTTTATTAGTTAGGACCTACTTTCATGTGAAAGGATCACACAAATAGCCTGGAAGATGTGAGGATTTAGGTCGTGACGAACGATGACCTCAGAATCCTAAGACGAGTTAGAGCTTATATTGTATAGCAAGGTTGTACAAAATAATAAAGATAAGGTGAGGATTTACGTTGCATAAGAAAGCAACCTCGAAGCCCTATGACTTTGTTATTTATATCTAAGGAAGGAATATTGGTTTAGTTGGGGAAGATAGGTTTTGTTGTTGAAGATGGTCGTGTTGCCCACCATTCTAGCATCAAGCTCCTTGCTGCGACGAGTTTGAGTTCTCTAGCGTGTCAAGTTATGATGTTAAATCAGGCGGCCCTATGCTTGTAGTTGTTTAAATTTTATGGGGGCATATTAAAGTTAATTAGAGCAACACTGGTTATGATCCTACGGTCCCTCGTTCTGGCACCACTATTTTCTACTGGACTCGCTTAGTCCAAATGAACTTACTAAACTCAACTTAATGAATTCCATAATTTCATTTAGACCGTGGGAAGCCTCATTAGCAGTCGTAGGTTACCTCTTCCGAGGAATTCCCGATCATCCGATAGAGACGTCTTAATTTAGTTGTGGCTGTAGTTTAGTGTGATGTTTGTGTTTAAAATTTGAGTTGTTTTATATTTTGAATGTTTTGGAGGTGGATTTTATCTTGGTTGATTTTTGCTTTTGTTTTGGTTTTGGTTTTGTGGCTATCCTGATATTTTTAGTTTTCATGCAGGGTAACATCGTTTTTTAGCATGCAAGTTTGCAGTTATAACAACATATTATGAAAGTACAAGAAAGACAACGCTGAAAACTGTAAAAGCGTACTTGGCGAGTCTTCTCGTTCCACCACCTGAAACTCAAAAGGCATGTTAAGGCAGTTTATTTGAATAAGGGAAGTCAAATTTCAACGACCTACCTTACCCTAGGTCATATCTTGGTGGGTCATTAGGAGTTTAATTAAGGATGATGTTGTCAAGAAAAATATTTATTGAGTTTAGTAGATCTCCGAGGTATCCAACAGCTCTCGAGAAAGAAGTAGGTCCGTGCTACTCTCTCGCTGCCTGTTGGAAGATCCCGAATTCTTTTAAACTTATTATGTTGCTTAATAATTCATCCTATAAAATACCCTAATGCTCAATTAACATTGATGTATCAATTATCCCTAAGAACAGGGTAATAATCATATGTAATTTAATTTTGAAGATTATGTGGGTGAAGACCCTTAAAGAGGTAAGTTAGTGTTAATGAAACACTTAGCCAAATTTTGGTCCTAATTAGGCTTATAGTGTTTGAAAGATATTTTAACTTTAATTGATGTTCACTTTTCTAATCCTCATTAGGACCAAAATTTAGCCTAAGTCACCACTAATCCCTTAAGACCTAGGTGAGTGTCTTAATTAGTTTTGAAAAGCTTAAGCCTTAGTTGTCATGATTCATGATTTCATTTTTATTTGAAAGTCAAAATAGGGGTATTAAATTGATTAATTATTGACTTTAAAAGTCATACTCCTAAGTCTTAGGTTCATTTTATGTTTATAAACTTCCAAATTTTAATAATTTAGAAATTTATTAACTTAACTTTTCAATTAAGAAAGTGAGGTTGGTTTCTGCCAATTAACCTCTTGTGTTTCAAACATCTAAATTAAGATCAAAGTTTACCCATTTCCCTCCTTGAATTAAGCCTAAATGTTAATTAAGGCTAAATTTCCAAAATTACACATTTGCCCTTAAGGCTCTAGCACTTCATAATTCATCAAATTTAATCTGAATGACTTTGACATTTTTATTCTACCTCATTCATCGGTCAATTAAGACATCAAAGGAAAAAATGTGATTTTTTAAAATTTAATTTAATTTTTTATAATTATTTTCATGCAAAAAATATGATTTTTTCAAAGAAAATTCCTAACTTGACCAAGTAAAATCCTAATTCCTTGAAATTTTTACTGGAGGTAGGCGTAGACTAGAGAAGCCTTTGGAACAAATTTCATGATTTTTTTTATTTTTATTTGAATTTTAAGAATTATTTTAAGCTCTGGGGTATATATTAAATATTAAATATTTGAAATGGGGTAAAATTAAGTTTAATATTTTTGAAAAATCCTCCTAAGCTCAGAGAACTTAGAGGAGAAAATTTTATATTTTTTTGAGCTTTATTTGATTTATTGGAATTATTTTTAGTGAAACCCATTTTAGCCTTTAAAAATTATTTTTAAGCTTTAAAATTAAGTATCTTTATTTAGAAAATCAGGAAAAATATTCTAATTGTTCCTAAGTTCTTAGGAAGTAAAAAGTTTTTGGGAAGAAATTTAGAATATTTCTATGAATTTTATTATCTTTGTGATTTTTATGGATTTTTAATTATTTAAATATTTTTATGGATTTTTTATTATCTTTGTGATTTTTATGGATTTTTAATTATTTAAATATTTAAAATAGGCTAAAAATCAAGTTTTTATTTTAAACTATATTTTATTCTTAAAAAATACCCCTGATCATAGAAAACTCAAAAAATAAGTTTTTATAAATTTTTGAGTTATATTTTGATTTTTAAAAATCATTTAATTGCCAAAAAAGATATTTAACTTAAAAAATCACTTTAAGTTACCAAATGAACTCAAAATGCTTTGAAATTTTAATGGTAAGTTCTCTTGATCCTAAACGATTGTGGAGATAAAAAATCAAGTCATTTTAAATGACTTGGCTCATGACTTGACTCATGAGAAATTTACCTAAGGGTTCTCTAGTCATAGTAAACCTTTTAAAATTTTCTTGGATTTTTCTAAGCAAAATGCTAATTATTATGATTAATTCTGGAAAATAATGGTGGAAAATAATGTGCATAAACTTGAAAAATATGTATCTTGGAAAATAATGTGCATAAACCTGAAAAATATGTATCTATCTCTAGGGTCCTCATCTGACTTTGGAAAAATCAGGGAATTTTCCCATCGACAGAGGGTATAACATGTCAAAAATTCAAGCCATGGTGAAATGCTTATATGCATGAAGAATCAAAAGACTCAAGATAGTGTTTAATTAATTAAAAATAAAGCATGCATCAAATGAACTTCAATATATTCATCAAAGAGACATAAAATTTAATCAACATTGTTCTCCTCTATTCACTGAGCAAGTGGGTATTTTTATTTTAATTTTTTAATTTTTTGAAATAAAGTTATGTATTTTTGAAGTTTTGGGAATTAAATAAATAAGAAAAAGCCCTTATTTTCTACTTATCTATGTCAACCTCGTACGGGTCAAACAGGCCTTGTGTCGTTGCGTGATTGGGCACCGCCAGCCAGCTCATCTCCACCCATATCGGACCGCGCTCCGTCCAACGCGATCAGGGCTACCCAATCGATACACGCTCGATCTGACGGTCACGGGTCATCGTCCCAAATGAACTGGACCCAAAAATCGTCCATTTAAAATGTTAATATCTCACTTGATTCTCAATGAAATTCAGTGTTGTTTTTTTTAAAATGCTTGTCTTGACTATTCAAACACATCGTAATGGTTGATGAACCCTTAAATGGACTTTATATTCATGAATAATTAAAAGAAGCTTTATTTAGGGTTAACTTTCAATACCTTTTTCCAAGAGGGGTAGCCTCGATTGGATGCTTGTAGAAGCTTTGTGTGGGTCCCAGGAGCATAAGGCTGGAACCTCTGGTCGTCGTGAAATGCTTAGACCCAAATTCGACCAAGGCTGATTTTGGGGCTTGCCCAAAGTCCACCTTAAGGTGGCCGGGTGATGGGGCTTTTATGGGGGATCTTCCTCTCTTGATGTTGTGATGGTGTGGGTTCAATTAATTTTGATTTGGTGGAGGTTTGGAGGATGTCCTGTTTTGGCCTTGAAATTGAGCTCCAAAATTGAACTTGAGCAATGGCTTTGAGTGGCTAGGGATGGTTTTGTTAAGCTCCAGAGGTCTCCAAGAAGCTTTGGAAGAAATTTTACAGAGTCTCCCCAAGGAATTTCAAGCTCTCTCTTTTTGTCCATGGAGGGGGAGTTTAAATAAAATGGCCTAGGCTGGCTGTCAGGGCTAATTGAGGGTTGCATTTGGTTGCTTTTGTGGAGGGCAGAGAAGCTCCAATGAGTAGCTGGGCTAATTTGGCTTTTGGGTTTGAATTGGGTGAAAATCCCTTGCCTTGGCCATGATTTTTGGCCATTGGTCACCTCTTGGCTCAGGGAAGTCAGGGGTGACTAATGATGATTATCTCCCAACGGTAAGTGATTATGTTGGAGATATTTCAAGTTAAGTCCAAAAATGGGTAAAATCCCTTTATTTGGGGATCCAATTGTCCATATCTTGTCATGGTGAGATATTTCAAGTTAAGTCAAAAAATGGGTAAAATCCCTTTATTTGGGGATCCAATTGTCCATATCTTGTCATGGTGAGATATTTCAAGTTAAGTCAAAAAATGGGTAAAATCCCTTTATTTGGGGATCCAATTGTCTGTATCTTGTCATGATGATTTTAAGAGGGTTTAGCGTGGTCTTTAGGAAGGTTTTGATGGCTGTGAAATCATTACTTTGCTGGCTTAGACATGGTTAAGTCAATTTTTGGTGAAAGAGTTCAAGTGAGTGAAAATGAACAAAACTTGGGTTTGGGCTAGGCTAGCCATGTAAATTGGCCCAATTAAGTGTTGAATTTGGTGTAGGTGATTTTAAGGAACAATTTTGGTGAAGGAAGGAAAGGGTTTTGAGTTCAATTGGAGGGTCAATTTGAAAGATTTTGGAGATTTGATCAATTTAGAAATATTGGGCTATGTTTGGGTCTAGGTTGGGCTAGCCTTGGGTCAAGTCCAAATTGATTGTTGAAAATAGTCAATAAGAACCTCATGAAGAGTTTTTAACATAAATTGGATGCTAATTTTTTGGTTAAGGCATTCAATTTGATTAGATTAGGTCATGTGGCCAAAATTGGGGCTTTAATCTAAATCAAAATTAAGCTCAAATGATGGACCAATTGGGCTTGAATTTGGTCTATATTTGTCATATCAAGGGTAAATTTGAGTTTAGAATTGAAATTATGGGAAATTGAGATGAATTTGATAGACATTTGAGGTATATTTCGGGAAAATGGGTCTTTAAAAGGCAATTTGGGGGTTTTGGTCAAAGATGGTCAAATTGGCCAAATTGGGTCATGTTGTAGTTGAGAAAAATGAAATTGGGAATATTTGAAAGGTTTTGGGAATTTTTGGGAATATTGGGCTTAGGAGGGGTATTTTGGTAATTTGGCAAATTTTTGTGCTTTTGGGTAGTTTGGGTGTTTTCAAGGTGTTTGAAATGATTTTTGAACAAACTTGGGTATTTTGTGTAAATTTAAGAATTTTGGTCAAATTTAGGGACCTAAGGGTTTAGGTAATTTGGGGGAATTTAGGGACAAAAGGCTATGTTGGGTATCTTGGTAGAGTTGGAGTGCCAACCACCATCAATAAGCTATGGAAAACCCCATTTTGGGTCCTCTATGTAGTGGTCTTAGCCAAACCCTAGCCTAGGGCTAATGGGTTTAGGGGACCACGTACATGAGTCTCCCAAAAGTATCAAGGGACTAGAGCCTGGAAATTCTGGGACTTGGGTAGTGAGTGATTGTGAGTGTAAGTGATTGCAAGTGAGTACCTTAGCCCTAGAACAATACCCAGGGTTAACCCTAAGGTCCAGTAGTCCTCAGGGTAACTCATCCTGAGTTTCCTCATAGTGACCCCACCTACTAAGTCCCAGAGGTTAGGACCAATATGTGGAACTTCAAGTTGAGTAAAGATGAGTGTAGAATTTCTAATGGTGAGGGTTCCATGTCTAGTTTTCTAAGAATAATCAGTAGGAAAGTCCTATAGCTAGACCTTAGGCTACAAAAGAGGAAAAACTAAACCTCAACCAAAAGTGAGGTCAACACCCAATAGGTGTGATGTGCTGGGCAAGCACACCGCGCGTATTGGCATTGACCGACGAGATCAACAAAAACCAGTACAGACTCCTAAGTCAACAGACTCGAAAGTATGTGTAGAGTTGTGTGTGTCTGTGTGTGATTTGTTTCCATTGGGAAATTAGCAGATGATCATTTGATTGAAATTGAGGAGTAGGAACTCTCGCTGGGGATCGGAGAGTAAATTTTGAGTTATGAAATTTCAGGTATTTATAAAGGATGGGAGTCAGTATACAAGTGCTGACCCCGAAGTGGGAATTAAAATTTTGGTATCAATCCTGAAATAAGAGTCAGATGCCATAATCCATTTAAGGTGGTCTTGAAACTTATTTCAAAATATGAGAATAGGATTGCCTTGAATTAATCGAAGGGCATATTCCCTCAATCTTAAGAATAACGTTGAATTTGATTCGAAAGATTGCAACAGGAGGGGTTCCTAAAGCAACACGAAATAGAATATAAAATCCTTAACCTCTAGATTTGATTTGAAGGATTGCAATAGGATGAGCTTCTAAAGCAACGCGATATCGGAAGTAAAATCTTCAACCTCTAGAATTTGATTTGAAAAATTGCAATAGGAGGAGCTCCTAAAGCAACGCGGTATCGAATATGAAATCTTCAACCTCTAGATTTGATTTGAAGGATTTCAATAGGATAAGAACTTAAAGCAACACGGAATCGGTTGTAGAATCTTCAACCTCTAGAATAAGATTTGAAAGATTGTGATAGGATGAGCTCCTAAAGCAACACGGTATTGGATGTAATTTGTTCAACCTCTAGAATTTGATTAGAAAGATTGCGATAAGATGAGCTCCTAAAGCAACACAGTATCGGATGTGAAATCCTCAATCTCTAGATTTTGATTTGAAAGATTGCAATAGGAGGAGCTCCTAAAGGAACGCAGTATCGGATGTAAAATCTTCAACCTTTAGAATTTTATTTAAAAGATTACGATAGGAGAAGCTCCTAAAGCAACACGGTATCAGATGTGAAATCATCAATCTCTAGATTTGATTTGAAAGATTGCGATAGGTTGAGCTCCTAAAGAAACGTGGTATCGGATGTAAAATCTTCAACCTCTAGAATTTGATTTGAAAGATTGCGATAGGAGGAGCTCCTAAAGCAACACTATATCGGATGTGAAATCCTCAACCTCTAGATTTGATTTGAAAGATTACGATAGGATGAGCTCATTAAGAAACACGGTATTGGATGTAAAGTCTTCAACCTCTAGAATTTTATTAGAAAGATTGTGATAGGATGAGCTCCTAAAGGAACGCGGTATCGGATGTAAAATCTTCATCCTCTAAAATTTGATTTGAAAGATTGGAATAGGAGGAGCTCCTAAAGCAACGCAGTATTGAATGTAAAATATTTAACCTCTAGAATTTGATTTGAAAGATTGTGACAGGATGAGTTCCTAAACCAACGCGGTATCGGATGTAAAATATTAAACCTCTAAAATTTTATTAGAAATATTGCAATAGGATGAGCTCCTAAAGCAACGCGGTATCAGATGTGAAATCCTCAATTTCTAGAATTTGATTTGAAAGATTGCAATAGGAGGAGCTCTTAAAGCAACGCGGTATCGGATGTAAAATCTTCAACCTCTAGAAATTGATTTGAAAGATTGCGATAGGAGGAGCTCCTAAAGCAACACGGAATCAGATGTAAACCTCTAGATTTGATCAAGCGGGAGGTCCTTGACATGTTGAAGACCAAGGAAGACGACCCAAAGGTATCGGAAGTAAAATCTTCAACTTCTAGAATTTGATTAGACAGATTGCGATAGGATGAGCTCCTAAAGCAATTCTCTAGAATATGTGAAATCCTCAATCTCTAGAATTTGATTTGAAAGATTGCAATAGAAAGAGCTCCTAAAGTATCGCGGTATCAGATGTAAAATCTTCAACCTCTAGAATTTGATTTGAAAGATTGCGATAGGATGAGCTCCTAAAGCAACGTGGTATCGGATGTAAAATCTTCAAGCTCTAGAATTTCATCTGAAAGATTGCAATAGGAGGAGCTACTAAAGCAACGCGGTATCGAATGTAAAATCTTCAACCTCTAGAATTTGATTTAAAATATTGCAAAATAATGAGCTCCTAAAGCAACATGGTATCAGATGTAAAATCTTCAACCTATAGAATTTGATTAGAAAGATTGCAATAGGATGAGTTCCTAAAGCAATGCGGTTTTGGATGTGAAATCCTCAATCTCTAGAATTTGATTTGAAAGATTGCAATAGAAGGAGCTCCTAAAGAACCGCAGCTCCTAAAGCAACGCAATATGGGATGTAAAATCTTCAACCTCTAGAATTTGATTTGAAAAATTCTGATAGGAGGAGCACCTAAAGCAATATGATATTGGATGTAAAATCCTCAACCTCTAGATTTGATTTGACATTTTGTAATAGGAGGGGCTCCTAAACCAACGCAAAATCGGATGTAGAATCCTCGACCTCTAAAATTTTATTTGAAAGATTGCAATAGGATGAGCTCCTAAAGCAACGCGGAATCAGATGTAGAATCTTCAACCTCTAGTTCAACCTCTAGAATTTCTAGAATTTGATTTGAAAGATTGTGATAGGATGAGCTCCAAAAGCAACGTGGTATCGAATGTAAAATCTTCAACCTTTAGAATTTAATTTGAATGATTGTGATAGGTGGAGCTCCTAAAGCAACACGGTATCGGATGGGAAATACTCAACCTACCTCTTAAATTTGTTTTGAAGATTGCGATAGGAGGGGCTTCTAAAGTAATGCAGAATCAGATGTAGAATCTTCAACCTCTAGAATTGTATTTGAAATATTGCGATAGGATGAGCTCTTAAAGCAACGCGGTATCACATGTAAAATCTTCAACCTCTAGATTTGATTTGAAAGATTGCAATAGGATGAGAACCTCAAGCAACGCAAAATCAGATGTAGAATCCTCAACGCCTAGAATTTTGTGTGAATCATTGCTAAGCAATGCAGATCGGAATGTGAAATTCTCATCCTCTAAAATATTGGGTGAATCATTGCTAAGCAATGTGGAATCAGATGAGGAATCATTGCTAAGCAATGCGGAATTAGATGAGGAATCATCATCCTCTAAAATATAGTGCTTCGAATTTGTGAGAAATTCGTAGAATTCGTGAAGATTGACAGTGGTGAGGAAAGATTTGAGACCTCGAGCTCAAAGAATTGAAATTTTGCTGAGGTTTGTAAATGCAGGGATTATGAAAATTTTGCAAAGTGTGGAGAATGTTTGTATAAGTTCTACAGCGCTGAATTTTATTGAAATGTATATGTAGATATTCACAAAAATATATGATGCGCAAAATTTTACTTTGTTGCATTTATTTTAGGATTTGGACCCAGTTTTAGATAATTATGGCATCTGAGCTTCTAAGAATGAGTCTTTGTCTCTGAAACATTGCAAGGCACAGTACTTCTTGAAGTATCGTCCACTGACAAATGATAGGTGTAGAAAATAGCCCATTCTTAAGGTACCATCAGAACTATATTCTTTCAAGTACACATAACATATGCGTTATTTTTACAGATACTGACAGCGACTTTATATATGCTAAAAAAATATAAGTATTTAATACTGCTGCTAAACGATTAATTCCTTAGTAACTGCACCAAAAACTTAATAACAGTTATGGATTCAATAAAGATGTATGTATAAAATATTCAATA
>NW_018220796.1:0-3834 GCF_001263595.1 Phalaenopsis equestris
CTTATAAAATAAATTAATTATTATTTGTAAGGTCTACTTTATGATGCATGTGGGGTCATAGTTTAAATTTGTCATGATCTTCATAATTAATGAGATCTCAAATATTATTTGATAAAGTTTATTAAATATATAAGATTTGTATTAACTTAAGACCTAAAAACCTTCTCTTCATTTCTGACAATATACATAAAGACAACTTTATGAACTTAAAAATGTCCTTCTTTAATTGGTTATATGAAAAAAATAAGCTTAACAGCGTTGATAGAATACTTTATCTATAAATTTAACACCTAATCCATAAGTCTTTGGGTAACGCCATATTCACCCCAATACTAAGTAACATAAAGAATTGATCTAACTCCAAAAAAGTTAAAACTAATATGAGCAACATAATGTAATGATATTCAAACTTGTGCAAGCCATTTCATATTTAATAGTAGAAGTTATGTTATAATTATTTCATTGATTCCAACTCTTCTCTTTAGAGTTATTTTTTTAACTACCTAAATTAAATAAGGTTTAAAACTTTATTTAAGTGAATTTTAAATCATATTTGTGCTTGTTGAACTTATTTGAAACCATTCTAACTATAGTTAGTTGTTTAAGTCCTATTCTAAACACATTTAAACCTACAAAATATGCACATTATTCAGAAGAACATTGAACAATATTCAAGCAATGTTTTGATTTAGTTTGAACATTGTTTAAAGAATTTGCAGTTTGGCTATATCAAGTTTCAAACTAGGTTTGAATTAGCTCAAGTTAGTTTGAATATGGTTAAACATTACTTAGAAAATGGTCTCGCAAGTAATATGACCTCAAATGAGGATCAGAGTTAGAAACCTCTATTACAAGCCATTCCTTAAGTCTTTTTGGAGCTAGGGTTCAATTTTAGCTCCGTTTCTATCAACCCACAACTACTGATTAGACTATTAGTAATTTATAAATAAAATAAAATGCCACTAACCTTGAATAATTGATGGTTGAAAAGTTAAAATTGTCACAATGAAATTTTATTGTAGATTGATTACATGAGCTTTGAGATTGCAAGAGACAGAATATTTGGGACGACATATGTTTAAAAAAAAAAAATCCTATGTTATAAAATACATGTGGGACAATTGGGTTGAGCTAATAGCTAATAGCTCTAACTCATATATTATTATTGAAGACATCTTTAGCCAAGATAAATTTTTAGGTATATATTTTGAAATGATAAAATAAATAAAAAAAATTATTTAATTATGATTGTTAAGAGAAAAGATTAGATTTATCATAGTAATGTCTTTTTGGACTTGGCCAGCTCATATCATACTCGAGCTCCTAACTTCGAAGGCGGTAGCTACTCGGAAGGTTCCCCACCCTTTGTTAGAACTTAAAACACTCCACAGCAGACTTCAACGTAGTTTATTACTTTTCCAACGGAGTCCAGTCATTAGGTAGAAGAAGGGCGTTGCAACCAGCGAGCGCCGGCTTAGTCGGCGGCGGGCGCCATTGTGTGGAACCAGCCTTTTGCCTTCTTGCAGCGGTCAACGTTTTTTAGAGAGGGTTTTGAGGGAATTCATGGGGGCGGCGGCGGACTGCAGTGCACCGGCGGGGGGTCAGATTTTCAGCGCGTACGATTGCGATGACGACTATCAAGAGGTGGGCCGGCAGTTGGGAGAATCAAAGCGTTGGCCGCCTGGTGTTCGATTCCATCCCACCGATGAGGAGCTCGTGCTCTTCTACCTCAAACGGAAGATCTGTCGCCAAAGGATAAAGCCGGCCATGGTTGGTGAGGTTGACGTCTATAAGTGGGAGCCATGGGAACTTCCTGGTATTCTTTGCATCTCTAACTTCCTCCCTATTTAGGTCTTCTTTTTCTCTTGTTTGCAACAGCTATCATGATGTGTTCTGTTTTTGTTCCCTTCTTGTACCAGCCTTATGAAAATAAACCAATTCAAATAAATTAGAGATATTCCCTGAAATTGATTTTCTGGTCTTTTCCTTTTCTCAAATGGGTGTTGACTGTAGTCTTAGCTATTCATGTTAGGAAGAAATGATGGATCTCCGCAGTAGTTCTTAAATCTGGATAAGTAAAGGCCAACTCTCCAGAGAATGCTTTAAATGCCCTCCCTTCTTGGTTCCTTTGTTGGGATTAAAAATTTCTAACTTAATAGGCATTTTACTTTTCACGTGTTCCTATATTTTACCTGGAAATACAGCAATTATACAGAAATCTATGATGTAGAACCATTCCCTTCAACTCTAATTTTGCCCGTTCAGCAAATGAATGCATTGAGTTTATTGGGCACAACATTGATCCTTGGTCTCTAACAGGTAGCTTGCAAACCGATGGTTTAGATTAGTGGTTCATGCTACTTGTGGCTCTCTAGGTTTTGGTTGCTTTTGTCGTGATTAAACAAGGTGATATAGAACATCAAGCTAATTTTGAAAGCCTCACTATATTATCAAGTTTAAGGGGTTGTCCAATAAACAATTTAGAGCATGATTTAAACTAAATTTTGTTTTCTGGTCAGTTTGGACAAAATAAAGCCGTCAATTTTATAAATTTAGATTTCATAGATTTCGCTCATAAATCCCGAATTTACTAAATTTTGTGAATAAGGGGATTTAGTAAATCCACGACAGACACTTTGCGAGAAAAGTAAGATGTGAAGTTACCTTCCTCTATGATTTTGAGCAGGAGCAAAGCGGAATGAGGTGAAAGATGGGAGTTTCGGATCTCTGTACATTGCAATTTTGTGGTTGCTTTCCTAGTTAACTCTAATCGGGACTGTATTGTGAGTGTTCGGCCATGAAAGTGATGGTTTTAGGCGAAACCAGGAGGTGGAAGGACATAGGCGAGGGTTTTGGGCAAAGAGAAGTTTGGGTGAAATAGAGAGATGGGGAGGATGTAGGCGAGCGATTCGATTAGATAGGGCAAGGAGAGAGATTTGTGCTTTTAATTTATTTTTATTTAAGTTAGTTTTATTAATTTAATTGATTAAGTGGTAATAAGTAATTCATATAGTATCAGATTAATTAATAAATTTATATTTAATTATTTAATATTTAATTAATGAACATAAAATTATTTAAAATTTAAATTATTTAGTAAAATACTATGTAGTTCTTGATTAATATAACTAATAATTAATTAATGTTTAATTATTGCTAAAAAAGCAATTTTTAAACAATATTTTTATTAATAATTAAGTAGTTTAATGAAATATTAATTATTAATTAGCATAATTAATAAATAAAATTTAAACTGAATTAAATTAAATTTAATAAGTAATTTTTATCATAATATTAAAATAATCAGAGTTTAATTATGCTTTTTTTTTCTAACAAGTATCACAAGTTTTTAAATCCTGGAAGAAGTTGCCAAATAGTTTGATAGGATTTAACTTGATTTACTAAATATGTTACCAAACAATATTTGGGATTTAACCCTTCTAGGATTTACTTAATCTGGATTTGAGGGATTTACTAAATCCTACTAACTTAAATCGAATAGGATTTAACTTGATTTACTAAATATGTTACCAAACAATATTTGGGATTTAACCCTTCTAGGATTTACTTAATCTGGATTTGAGGGATTTACTAAATCCTACTAACTTAAATCGAATTGGTTGCCATACATGCTCAAAGCGCTAAATAGTGAATCAATAGCTATTATATCATCACCAAGCAAAAATTTATAAAGAGCTTTCAAGCATGGGGCTCAAACTTTCGATCAAATAAGTTTAAAATTTCTATATCGCAACATTGCCGAATTATTTTTATTTACTTTAAATATTTTCTTATACCATATTAGGAATTCGAGTGGTTTACATTTTTATTTGC
>NW_018220797.1:0-1466 GCF_001263595.1 Phalaenopsis equestris
TATTATGTATATGTACATATGTATACTCGCTCGTCATGGCCGTCCAGCTGGTCCCGGTGTCTTTTAACCTGGAAAAAGTTGGCTCGCTTAGTGTCTTACCTGTTAACTTACTGTAGAGACTATTAATATACAAAATAAATTTTCTTTCATTTGTCCCACCCCGAATCGGTGATAGTTTATGGAGTTCTACGACTTGCCCCTTTTTCCCGTTGAAGATTCTTGTTCCTTTATAATTAAAAATTCACTCTTTAAAT
Source organism: Phalaenopsis equestris (assembly GCF_001263595.1). NCBI lineage: Eukaryota > Viridiplantae > Streptophyta > Magnoliopsida > Asparagales > Orchidaceae > Phalaenopsis > Phalaenopsis equestris. The sequence goes on from NW_018220797.1 coordinate 255, forward strand.
TGAAATAGTAAATTATAATCTAATATTAAGTGCATTTTAATTTAACGATAACTTTAATAATTGTTTTACATTTTCTTGCCAAAGTAAAAGGTATAAACTTAAATATTTTTTGCCTCTTAATTTTTTTTATTTTTTATTTCATCACGCGTGTATCCTTAAACTTTGGTTCACCACTAGCGATATGCCACCAATAAATTTTCTTCATCCAACACAGAGCTTGAGGCATAAGTCTCGATGTAATTTTTTGAGTAAGAAATATTCAAACTTTAATTAGGAATCATCTAGAGCTTTGATTTAAGCAAATTTATACTCAAACTTACCAATTCAATGGGACGGATCCAATGATATCAAAATTAGTCTAATTTGAGTCAAATCAAGCTTAGTTCAAGTCATTAAACCATTATTAAAAGATTTTTAGACACATTTAGAAGGTCAAACTGATGTTGGTTCTGGCGATTCACAGTTGAATCGAACGTCTCAGCAAGACGAATCCATCGAGACCAAGAGCACTCAATTCCGACATGATTAAGGCAACAAAGAAAACACTACGGACAGTCGATTAAAGTGATTCATATTCGTGCATTAATTGCACCCAAAACATTATAAAAAGAGTCACATCCCTCATGAGAGAGGGGGGGGGACTTGTACAAATTTTAAAATGTACAAACTAAATAGAGTACAAAAAATACAAATAAAATCTCAAAATAAATTGTATTGAACATTTAATTCTTCTTATGTTTTTCATAAACCTAAAAAAAATAAAAAAATACATTAAATTTAAACTACGACTATGAATTAATTATTTGGCCTTTATGATCGACAATAGAGGCGGGTGATAACGGGGGAGGTTTGGATCCACCGCCGAGAATTCTTCCAATGAACTGAAATGAAGCACAAATACAGGGCAACAACGACTTAATTTAACACACCTGCAGAGCAAAATTGGACAAATTTTTAAGAGTAACGATGACTTAATTTGACAAAGAATAGCATAGCAGCAACACATTGTCTCATCTCTGACTTTAACAATAATTTGTTTCAAAATACCAAAACTTCTGCATTCAGCAGGACCTGTTATGTTTCAGTTATATGCAAATCCCCCTCTTCTGAACAATGGAAGGATTTGAATGGTGAATCATTCATGCTCCAAAACGACAGAAATTAGCGGCGCAATTGCGGGCAGCCAAAATAGCTTCCTATTCTTCTTTCCCT
>NW_018220797.1:1476-4116 GCF_001263595.1 Phalaenopsis equestris
CTTACATAACCTCAATTACATCTTAGAATATGTAATATGGAGATCAATACAATTAAAGGAGAATGTTGCAATGATTGTTACCACATGCTTAGCAGCAAGAAGAAAAATCAGAAATTATGTCAGTCAGTTTTGTAAATTTCTATATGCCAAGGAAACCTTTGAGTTGCTGAAGACCAATAGTAATGGCTGATCTAGACATAAGTCCAACTTTTGGAGCATGCGATAAGAAGTCTATGAGAAATCCTAGTCTGCAAATTACAAATAGAAGCACATGAATAAGCATATTTATGGGATCAAGTTCATCTTGCAAAAGGGACCCCAACCAGGGGTGTAAACGAGCCTCGCTCGTGTTCGGCTCATTTATATTTCAAGCTCAAAAAGTGTGTTCGTGTTCGGCCCGTTTGTTTAGCGAGCCGAACACGAGCCGTTCACGAACAAAGAGTAGATTTGACAACCCTAATCACGACAACCCTAAACATGTAGTTATAAGATGTTAAGGATTGGGGCAAGATTTAAAACATCATTTGAATCTAATTTAATAATTTTTATTCTATTTTCTTAATTAATATTTTTAGCAGTCAATTAATTTTTTTAAAAATACTTCTCATCATATATATGTAATTGATTTGTAGTATTTCGAGCCAAAACGAGCCGAACACGAACGAACAAATATTTGTTCGTGTTGTTCGTGTTCAGCTCGTTAACTTAGCGAACGAGCTAACAGGCCGAACACGAGCTACTTAACGAGCCGAACACGAGCTATTCGTGAACAACGAGCCGATGTGACAGCCCGAGCCGTTTTGACAGCCCTAACCCCAACAAAAAAGAAACCACTGCTACATGCCAAATAACAATGTCTCTTGAACTTCACATGAGCGCGTAAACAAGAGGTGGAACAAAGCTAGAATCTGCAAAATATTTAGCCTCTATTTATTTACATGAAGATGTGGTTAGCTCATCAATTAGAAATTAACCAATGCTTATAAGTACTTACAAAGACCATTTTGTGGTTCAAGATTTGCAAGCTTGCATACCCAATGTCCTGTTTTCAAATCAAAACACATCATTGAATACATATAGATAGGCAACATTTTATATTTTTATCTTAAAATTGTTGCAAACTTGTGTTGACTTCTAAAATTAAGAGTAAGAAAAATCATCTTAAAATACTTTTTATATTCTTATTTTAAAAAGAAAAAAATACTGGGATCTCACCTTATGTTGATTGTAGTTTTTTTATCATGAAATACTGGGATCTCAATGTCTGCATCAACATCAAGTGGCATAAAATTTAACATTTTTGTGCCTTTTTCAGAAACATCACTGGTTTCCTTGCTTTTTTAGTTTTTATTTGTCTTCATTCCATAACATGACGTAGAAGTTGAGAAGTTGTTCCTGTTTTAGATTTTTAAAATTTTGATTGACAACATATGCATTGCCAAAAAGAAGTTGGGACCCCCTTAATTGGAAATGTTGCCTCCACAAAATACTCCCACACTATGGACTTTCTCTTCCTACCCTTCTTAGTAGCGACTTCTTCAATGTTATTATCAATGACAACATGCGGAACTTCTTCTGGCTCTATACTTTGTAAAGTAAAATTGACATTTTCGTTGCTATTATCAGATTCAGGTACAGCAAGCAATTTATAACTTGATGATTCAAATTGTGAAAGATTTAGTTCAGACATATTTGCACTCTAAATAAAATCAAAAACAAATAATTAGCATCTCTTTAGACATACTATCAAGTCAAAATGCATAAACACAATCTTTCACATAAAAGATTCAGATAAATAATTTTATCCATACCATGACTAAAAAGAATAATTCACTTGAAGATACGAATAAAAAGATAGCAGGGCATGGGTAATCCTTTATCAAGCTCCTCTAAAGCTATGATAATGGATTGCACAACCCAAAGAAATTTGTGCACACTAATACTTCCCATCAATCTGAAAATATAAATTAGCCTCAACATTTCCTTTTTAGTGAAACACTTGGTTGTTGTAAATGTACATGGTTGCATAATTATTATTGCACAAAACCATAGGCTATGTAACAAAAAAATGAAAGTGTCCTAAGAGGGTAACACTGGATCTTGACATAACAAGTTGATACTTACTTTTATAAATGACAAACTTACTTCCAACAAAAATATAATGTCCAACATAGTTAGCACCTAAGAATGCTTCCATAACTAAGTGCTTACTTTAGTATATAATTATCTTTTTATATGAGCATTTTTTGATATAATTCAAAATGTGAAGTGCAATACCCCAATGCTTCTACTTTGGAATCTGCAATTGTTGGCTCATAACTCCAGCAACGATTGAACTATCAACTGTTGTGAGATATGTACTTTCTAGCATAGAAATGAGACGAAAAAGAACACAAGCAAACACAGATCGTTTACGTGGTTCGATCCAACTGGATCTATGTCCACGGGAGGGAATCAATCAAATATTTCACTAAGGCAAAAGAAATGGAGAATACATAGCTTATACATAGAGATGAGCCCTCATCTTCCTTCTATGGCCTCCCTCTCAAGCGACACCTTGATACAAGGCCTCAAGATGCTCTCCTCATCTCTAACTCTATAGCTATTCTCTCATCTTTTGTGGTAGCTTAAGATCTCTTC
>NW_018220797.1:6710-8073 GCF_001263595.1 Phalaenopsis equestris
TCATTAATTCTGGGTCAAAATAACATCAACCCTAGAGCTTTTTTTGTAGGCTTTTCAAACCAACCCTAGGGCTTTTTTAAGCCCATAATTGGTCTTCTTATGTAGGCATATGTGATTATCCTTGACTAACATAACTAGGCAGCTACTCCATAAATAAATTACCTAACTTACAGATGAAAAAAGATATAAAACTAAGAAAAAGATATGTGATGGTGCATACCTAACTTACAGATGGAAAAAAAATAAATTATCTCTAACAAGAAAATAACATATATAAATCCAATATGCAGATTTCACTGTGAAAATCCTACAAAGCTATGTCACACTCAAAAAATCTAAAGAAATTTAAAAAAGTTTAAGACAAGATACATACCCAATGGTAAATATGAAATATTACAGAAAAAATACTCAAATATAACATCTATGTATCCAAACAAGCAACTGTGCAAGAATATCAAGCAATCAAGCAAGAATGTCGTGCAATCGAGCCAACACTGCCTATCCAAGGAGAAGTAGAAGTAGAGATTAGATGACGAACAAAGACGGCAAACTCTAAGTTGTCGCGGCTGAGGGGAATTTCAGAGGAGTAGAGTCGCAAGAGGGAGACTCGAAGAGGCATCCGAACGCTAGAAGTTTCGAGACGGGAATGGGGAGGCCGATTAGGGTTTTTTTCATTATGTTATATATATATTGAAATATTTTAATTATGCAACTTATATTATACTATTATATAAATATGTAATACTTATATAACTATTACTGAAATATTATTAGTAATAATTTGTTATATATTATGATTTATAGGATTTGATTTTGTAAAATATGATAATTTATTTTTTAGAAAAAATTAATTAATTATAATTTATAATATTTAATTTTATGAATATTTATTATGTATATAAAAATTTATTTATTTTCGAGTCAATTCGAGCCGAACACGAGCGAACAAACTTTTGTTTGTGTTCGGCTCGTTTACATTTCGATCTTAAAAATGTGTTCGTGTTCGGCTCGTTAGGCTTAACGAACAAGCCGAGCATGAGCTACTTATCGAGCCGAACACGAGTTGTTCGCGAAAAACGTGCCAAATTGACAGCCCTCCGTAACTTCAACATAAACTCACCCCGTGAGCAATTAGAAAGGCAATGTCAATTTTAAGAAGGGTTTTAATTGAGCTGAATTGAGTAGAGAGTGTCTTTTTTAGGACTTGATTTGATCGAATCAAAAGTTGTTCATGTTCAATTCACATTTAAGATGAGCTTTCACATATTTGAGCTTTCCAAAGGATAAGTTTGGATCGAACATATAAATGATTTGATGCGGAGAAATGATACGATTATTTTAAAATACACACACACAGATATAT
>NW_018220797.1:8141-9528 GCF_001263595.1 Phalaenopsis equestris
TATATATATATATCTTCTTATTTAAAGCAACCATTAACGAACAAAGATGCAATATTGCAATTATAAGGGCCTTGCCCATCCCCAGAAGAAATATAAAGGGCCTTATAATATTCTAAAAGGGCATGATTCTGGGAAGAGCCGTGGAGAGGCAGACAAACAGGCCGAAGAGTAGAATAATAAGGCCTGCGAAGTTGATAAGTAGCGTCTCTGAACGGCCTGGGCTACCGGCCCCTTTCTCCATTAGCCCAGTTTCCACGGTGCAAATCGCGGTCAAAAAGATGGCCAGCCCTGCGGTTGAGTGCAGCGGAACTAGCGTCGCTCTCATCATCGGCGGCGCTCCTGGAAACCAGAAGCTGAAGAACCCAAATATCCACTGCGACATAATCATCATAGAAAATATAAGGGGACATTTACATAATTCAGGACTGCAAAATATCAAGCAGGTTTAGGCTTGATTGGTGTTCGATTTGAAATTGATTTGTTAAAATTAATTTAGAAAACTATATTTAAGATATTGAATATATTGTGCAAAAGAAGACAAAGAATCACATGATCATACTAGCTATTATGATTTAAACTTAAAAGAAAAAAAATATGTATATATATATATATTTTTTTTTATTTCGAGCTAAAACGAGCCGAACATGATTAACAAAGAGTTGTTTGTGTTCAGCTCATTTATTTAACGAACGAATTGAACACAAGTTACTTAAGAAGTCGAACACAAGTTATTCAAGAATGAGCTTTTTTGACAACCTACAAACATAGTACATAATTATTATGTATTTACATATCTAAGGCCTTAACTTTCATATTTACACCTAACATTGGATATGTAAATTCATAGAAATTAGATGGTATGTGTGAAAAAGGCCCAAAGTCATCCGCAAGGGAGAGAAGTTTTCTTCATGAAGAGGGGAGAAGACGGAAGAGAGAACCTGCAAGGCAAACAAACAGATGGTGGAGATGCCAAGCCAGGAATGCAAGGTATACATGTTTGGAATCTGGCTCTCCTTATGGAACTTGAAGGCTGCGTAAATCCCAAGTATTCCCAGGCCTAATGCCACCAAATGGAGCAACATGTGGATCATCTTTTGCACCCTTTTCGGGCTTGGAATTGTACTGTAAGCCATTATTGCTGCTCAACAACATCAAAAAAGAAGTATGCTTGTAATTGTTGAAAAATCACTCTAATAATCACAAGAATATAAACGAAAAAAATAAGAAAGAAAGGAACACAGGGATTTAACTAGGTTCGGCAATGTGTCTACGTCCTAGGTAGCGAATAGCGGCGGCTTTCGATTTTTTTGAAACAAAGTTTTACCCTTAGGACTACAAACACTATATATATATATATATATATATATATATATATATATACACATAT
>NW_018220797.1:17881-25609 GCF_001263595.1 Phalaenopsis equestris
TTATTTCATTTTGTTTTATTGTGGGATAACAAGAGACTCACTCTCTGTCCCGTGGCTTAGCGGAAGCTTTGAAAGCATGGGAGCAATCTCATGTGAAATAACCATCCAATGATAGCTTTATGCTAGTTTTCACTTCTAATGTAAGAAAAACTCCTTTGAATCAAAAGTATTCTTGGGCAACCACCAAGATGTCATTAACAAAGTAGGATAAGTCCCCCTGAGAGCACTTTAAACCCTAAAACAAACAAAAACACCTGAATCTCTGATTATGGGTAGCAAACTCTTTCAATTCAATCTTGTTTGGGCGTATATGATGGACTTATCCTAGCAAGGTTTGCCGCACAGAAGTTTTCCACGTTCTTTATCTTATTTTTCTGCCTTTGGCGTATGTCTTACTTTTCTGATTCCTCTCTTCTTCTGATCATTCATATGATCCGGAAGAAAGACGTATTCGGAAAAGGGAAGTAAACAATGATGGATATGTTGGAGACTCCTTCAAAAATAAAAAGAGAAAGGAACACAAACAGAGGAAAATCCAATGAGCCTAAGATTGCTTAATTTTGATATCATTAAAGCACTCAAATACTCATAAAATAAAATATAATCAAGAGACTTACTCATTGTCTTCTGATAGACTAGTATGGATTTATGCAGTATTTATGGATTATGATACTCCTTAAATTTATGAATAATCCCCCACTCTCTTCATGAAGGGGTCTAAACCGGGGGATAAGAAGACTGAAAGGAGCTCCAAGCTCTTGAGAGTTATCGAGCTCCAACACTAATTGACCATCATTGCTTGCAGCCACTGCCGAAACACTGCCACTTGACCAACATTCTAAGGTGACAAATCATTGACATCAAGCCAAAACTAGTTTATCAAAACACTATCGTCACATTGTCCGGCCACCGTCGTCGAGCCACCACCACCGTTTATCCACCTTCATTAAGCCACCACCATGACCATCAAGCCTCCATCTTCGAACCACCGGCTTTGGACCATCACCGTCTTGTCGGACTATCATCTTCATGTTAGAACACCATCATCGGATTGTCACTACTATCAAACCACTGACAACCGATCGATGTTGAGTTGCCTAAGTCATGCTAGACCCTGGATGTTGGATAGTCACAATGTAGGATAGTCATCTTAAGGCTGACGTTGCCACAGTCAGGCTGCCATCACCATATCACTAACATCATGCAGATGTCATAGTCAGACTGCCACCACTTCCAAACAACTGGCACTAGATTAATGCACAGCCACCACCTCCATCATCATCATGTACTTCTGTCGTTGTTAGATCTTCATCATCAAACCACCATCATAGCGTCAGACCACCGTTGTTAGGCCACCGCCACCATAGGACCATCATCACCAGACCAATGTCGAGCCACTTTCTTCATCCAAGTCCCTACCATTGATCCAACGTTGTTGTACTGGAATGTTGTCATTGGACTATCGTCACCATGGGTCCATTGCCACCAAATTGACATCATGCTACTATCACCTCTATCTGGCAGCCAGACGGTTGTCGTGTCGTAGTGTTAGACCACTATCATCTAGTTGTCACCACTATCACCCAACCAATGTTGAGCCACTACCGCTGCATCAACACCGTCAGGATGCCATCACCAAAGCACTACCATCTTCGTCAAACCACCATCACCTTGTCAATGGCACTGATGTCGTCACTGTCGCAAGGCCGCTTTCATCGCTGTCATCAAACCATTGTCACCTTGCCAACAATATCGAACCCCCACGATAGTCATCAGTTTGTCATCTTCGAGTACAAGGCTTTGCGCCTCCATGTTTAACATTAATGAACCAATGTACCACTAGACCACAACCATTATAATTAAGCCACCACTACCCGCCAAGGCCAAAACTACTGCTACCATCGCTAAACCACTACCTTCTTCGCCGTGCCACTATCACCCAACCCCCATTATCATCAGACAACCTTCGCATGTCAACCATCAAAACATAGTTGCATGAATGACACTAATGTCATTCTCATTATTCCTTAGCTAATGTCACAGTTAACATCATACCATCTGTTCTCCATAGTTAACGTCATTAGACTACCATTGTTCAATCACCATTATCAGATCATCATCTCCTGCTATCACTGTTACAGTTGTTAAATCATTATTATCTAGTCATCATCACCATTAGTGATAATGAATCAAAATCACTATCACATAGACCATGTCGTTGGTGTTCGATCATCGCATCTGAGTCATTATCACTTGCTCAATATTTTATTTCATTTTGTTTTATTATTTTTATGATGTTCGGCGACTGACAAAGTATTGCAACATCCATCTGAATAATGAAATCATTTTAACTAGGCTAAGTCTTGTTGATGTGTGCAAGGAATTTGTGGCAATAGAGTGTTTAATTAACGTCTCAGTGTTGCATAAGAACCCAACACACACTTAGATAATATAAATAATGGGCAGAAATACCGGGAGATTTTTACATGGAAAACCAGAAAGGGAAAAAATCACGAGGCCTGGCCTAGTTGAAGAAATTCACTATAAATTATTGATTATAGATATAGCCCCTCGTACCACGGGCAGGAAAGAGTTATACAGTCTCTCGAGCTATAACATTGGTGCGTGTATGAACTTGTCGCCCAAATGGTGGTTGGTGGCTGCAAAAGCTGTGGTGGCCAGAGAAGCCAGAGGCGAGGATGGTTGAAGTTGACTGGAGGCGACGACGACTCGACTTGGCTAGAGGTGACAACAACATGAGTTGACTGGAGGCTACGACAACTAGAGTTGGCTGGAGGGCGACGACGACCTAACTTGGCCAAAGAGCGATAGTGATTGTAGTTGGTCAGATGGTGGCGAATCAACCTTATTTAAGTGATGTGGGACTTATGTTCCTTTTCCAAGCTTTAGTCTTTTTCAGGCTTCAAGCTTCAGATTCCCTTTCGAGAGGCGGTAGAGCTCTATGTGGGGAGTACCGGTTGCAATTAATGAAAGAATTTGAACCACTCTAATTGAATAACCCAGGGAGTTTCTTCAATTGAACTACATTTGATGGACATTCCAGTGTCTTAAAGATCTCATAATTGAGTGATCTCGGGTTCAGTTGATTCTTCTTATCATGACGCTCGATTCGACTAAAGCTCCACAAATTCAACATTCTTTGACCTTCCAATATGCACAAAAAGCTTTCAAAAAAGATTTCACTGCTTGATCGTAGCTAGATTTGGTTTAATTAGAGAAGTTTTAATACCATTAAGCCCGTCTCATCGAGCTGGTCAGTTTGACTGATAAGTTTGTTAAAATCAAAGTTCTAAATGACTTTTTATAATATGAGGAGAAAATAAAATGAAAAATCAAAAGGAAATTTTTATTTTAAAATAAAGGGCATTTAAGGTGAGTTAAACTAATAAAAAATGGCATAGTTTTCATATAGGGTAAGACCATAAGTTCATAATATTTTTATAACGACTTATAACTTAAGTATGCATTACAACTTTTGGCCATTTGTACCCATTCAACCATGTATTCCATATTTCCATGAGGGAAACATACACACAAAATAGATCAAAATCAATAATATATTCAGAACATGATATTTTTAAGACTTCATATATAGGTTGTACAAAAAATATAATGAATGCCAAAATTAACTATGCGAGTGATACCAATATCTAAGTAAATTAGAGAAGTTTTCATACATAGCACAACTTTTTATGATTAACAAATATAACTTCTAAATCTTGATATTTGCACTTGCAATTTCTAGTTGCCAACCTATGAATGAAAAGATACTTTTAAAATTTTGAGTGTTAAAAATGTAGGTACAAGATGAGTAAATACATAAGAATCTTGGTAGGAATGCAAATGCCCCAAGAAATTAATACTCTATAAGTTTATAATCAAGCCTAGAAGAGGCGGGTATATTATAGTTGAATTTGGCTTCATATTTTATACGCCACCAACAAATTTCTGTCATCCGACATGAATCAGAAGGCATGACAGATCTTGAGGCAATACTTGAATAAGAAATACCCAAACTTCGATTAAAAGTTATCTAAAAACTCCTATTTTAGCAAACTTATAATCAAACTAACTGGCTCGAGAAGGCAGACCCCACGGTACCAAAATTGATCCAATTTGAATCAAATCAAGTTCAAATCAAGTTGTTAAACTACTTTTTAAGCTTTCCAAGCGTAATTGGAAGGTTAAACAAATTAAGAACTTATAGTCAAATCAAAATTCTCTGTAGCTCGAATCCAATGAACATAAGATCGCTCAATTTCAAAATAATTAAGCTACTAAAATGTCCATCAAATGACGTTGCATTAAGGGAATCTCTTTGGATCGCCCGATCAATAATTATTTGGACTCCTTCCTTATTTGCAACTTGAACTCTATAAATAGAGTCCTAGCCTTTATCTTGAAACGGGACCTAGACTCTAGGTAAGAGGAAGACTAGAGTCTACAGAAGGGGAGATTGAAGTTCATGATCATGCACCAACGATCCAGCGTTCACCTCCTACTCATGCAATCACCAACCATCGCCAACCACCATAGGCCTCCTAATCTTGCAACAGTCAACAACAGCAAACCATTGTAGACCTCCCACAACTGCAGCCTTCAATCGTCATTGACCACCGCATGCTGAAAGTCACTGACAACCGCCGGTAGGTCGCTCCTGCAGCTGCCCGCCAACTTCAATCGTCGCTGCCTCCTACCAACTTTGGCTGTCCGCACCCTCTGTCAACTTCGAATGGAGCCGCCAGCCGCAGTAGTTGCCTCCAAACACTACAGCCTTGGGTCTCCGCCTTCACCTTCGATCAATTTTGGTTATCGTTGCCTTCTGCTAACTCATATCGTCGCCTCCTCTAGTTGATGCCGCCATCGCCACCGTGTCAGGCTAATTCTAGTCATCGTCACCTCCGAGTGTTGTCACTTCTGATCGTTGCCTCCTTCAACCAACTCCGGTCTTTGGTCGTCCCCACTTGTAATTGGAGGCAGTTGTTGCAGCCTCAGCTGCCTCTGCCTCCGGCCAACTCCACAGCCGCCGTACTCCGATGTCACCGCCTCACCAACAGTAAAATACACATACCGGCCACCGTCACCACCATCGGCCGCTGCTTGCTTCCTACGACAGGGAAACAAGTTCTTCTGCCGACATACACTGTAATCCGAGAAAATTTGTCACTCTTTTCTATCTATGGGATAAGGAATTGTAGTTGTAATGACCAACTCATAATTAAATATTTCAATTAGACTAAGCCCCATAGTTTTTTCCCCTTTCCATGGCTTTCCAAGTAAAAATTGAGGTGTCTACTTCTCTTTAATTACCTGAGTGTGTGATGGGTATCCATTCAATGCTAAGATGCTAATTCATTACTCTACAACCATGAATCTTTTGATACGCATTAATATTAAAGGTAAAACTAAAGGGTGACTGAGAAGAAGTTATCCACCCCTAAATTTAGAGTAAAACATACAATATTAAAGATTATATTAAAAGTTTTATCACAAATTTAAGTGTATAATTATAATGTAAAGCCACTAATCTTTTACTAAAAGTTATAAATCAAATTATTTTCTTAATATTAATCTATATATCATGTTATATTATATTATATTAACCCAAAGAACGCCCAAGCATATGAAGCTCTTCCCTCCCTCTACAGTTAATATTGATGTTTGGAGAGGATTTGGTAAGGTTCAATATTGAGAAATGTTAACTTTGGTTGGTCAAATCTAAATAGAATTCACCAACATTATGAATTTTGTTCCAAGTTTTAAAGTACAAAAGCTACTTTAAAACTTCACTCATAAATGATTGAAAGTATCCAAAAGTTTATGTCTGAAAATATTTGTTTTTTTTTATTTTTTTTATAATTTTTTACAATTAAAAATTGGAGAAATATAAAACCAGAAAGAATATTACCATTTCGTTTTCTGACTTTTGGACTGAACAAAAACACAAAAGAAATGGGTAAAATTTATATTAAAATTAATCTATAAGTGCATATTAGGTCACCCAAATGAAACCAAAACCCTAACTAGGTAGGATCAGGCAGAATTCATGCCAACATGCATAAAAAGGATTAATTTGGTGGGGTAAATATGGAAGAAAAATAAAACAAACTAAAATGCATTCCTTAAAAATAATTAAATACTTTACCAAAAGAAATCACATAAAAATTTAAACAAAGAAAATAATATTAAACGCTAAAATCATCAATGTTTAGTGGTGAGCAATGATCACAAAACCACTCCTCTTGAAGAAGCCACCAAACCCTTCCACAATTCAAGTTTTTCTCTATTCTCAAAATAATTTTTGCATAATAACACACTTCATTCCATATAACACATTTAAATAGAATTTACAACACACACAAACCCACACAACTCTCAATTGCCCCACTACTATAGTAACTGCCCACTTCTCCCACTCATCCACCCCCACTCTCTTACATGGACACTCACCCACTTTTCAATTACTATGGCCGACCATAGTGATTTGACCACAGATGGGTCATCCACAAGTCAAATTACCACAGTTGGGCTCACACAAACTAACATATACACATGCCCATTACACAATTTACACAAAATTTATAAAAATAAATATAATACAATGTAAATACATATGAAAATTCAATAATTAGGTTTTAAATTTTCTTCATTTGGCTCCTAGTAATTGTTCCACCTTAATGTGAAACATCTCTCCAAGGTTTTGCTCTAGTAGTTGGCTCCACCTTAGAGCAGGTTGGCCCCACAATGGGCCCTCCTATGCTTGTGGACCCTACCTTAAAGCTAGCTTGATGTGTCACATCTCTCCTAAATTGTGCTATGGTATTAGGTTGCCCCATATGCTTATGGGCCTCACCTTAAGTCCTCTTTATGAGACCCACCTTGAAGTCAGCATGATGTGCCACACTGGTATTAGGTTGCCCCATATGCTTATGTGCCTCACCTTAAGTCCTCTTTATGAGACCCACCTTGAAGCCAACATGATGTGCCACATCAAAATAGAAAAATTGCAACAAGCTTGAAGTTTACGATGAGTGATATCAACAGATACTCTACAACTATAAAATTTACTTATTCAAAAAATTATTGGCATTACTTTTAAGTAAATTTTGAGCAATGACTATAACCCATTTAAATATTGCAAACAAAGAACTCCTAAATTTCAAAAGTTGTCATTTATTAATCTTTACCCATTTTCATATTATATGCAATATTTTACAAATAAATTTCAATTGACATTAATAATAGCATCACAATATGTTATTAAAAAATTATCCCCCTATTTAACTTCTATATATCAATTTGTTTTTGGTCTGGTAATAGACAAAATTACTTGATTATAGCACAAGCCATAAAAATAGCTTTTATTAATTTATTAATTTGATTGACATTATCTCAATCAATCTTGATAGCAACAATTGAACAAGTATTTTTAGAAATAAAAATCATCAAAACAATGTTTTAAAATAAGATGTTAAATGATTTCTTGAAAATTCATTAATTACATAAATTGAGAAAATATAAAAATTATTTTTTGAACTAGAATTAATAATTAATATTTTTGATGCAAAAATGAAGCAACATGGATAATTTAATATGCATTCCAAATTTACATACATATCACAAAATGAAGTCCTACAATGATCATTGTTTTTTCTCAATTTCTCATCTCAAGGAAGGTTCCATAATGATTTACTTGTACTTTTGCTA
>NW_018220798.1:0-923 GCF_001263595.1 Phalaenopsis equestris
GTAAGCCAAGAAACGCCCAAATCTCCTAAATATTTTCACATTTCAATCGGGATATCATCAGGTCTTATAGACTTTCCACCATTGGTTTTCTTTAAAGCCTCAAATTCTATTAATGCGAAGGTAAAAATAAAACGTTTTATTATTATTAAAATTATTAATATCTCTAACGTCGATCATATTTTCAGAAATTTTATTAAAAAGTTTATCAAAATAATTCACCCATCTATGTTGAATATCTTTTTCTAAAAAAATTACTTTTCTAAAAAAATTACTTTTAAAAAAATTACTTTTTAATTTTCATCTTTAATACACTTTACTTGAGTTAAATCCTTACTTTTCTTTTTTGTTTGGCTAGTTTATACACATATAATTTTCACCCTCTTAGTATCTAATATATTATAAAGATCACTAAAAACATAATTTTTAGCGTCATTGATTGTTCTTTTGGACTCCTTACGGGTCATTTGTTATTTTTCTTAGTTCTCTAAGCTTTTACATTTAAACCAAATTTTATGACAACTTATATTCTATCTTTTTTTTTTGCACATTATTATTTCATCACCAACTTTTTTTATGCACAAAAACTTTTTTTTTTGATTATCTAAGTACATCTTTTGCTAGTTTAATAGTGTTTATTACTTTATTCCACATAAAATTTGCTTCTTTATGAACATCCAAATTTTGAAATATTTATGTTCACTCATAAAAATAATTTTATTTGTGTCTTTTAGAAACCCCATCTAATTATATGACAATGATTCCTAGTTTTTCTTATTTTACTTGGAATGACCTTACAATCATAATGTTCTTGACGCTCTCTTCTTCACATAAGAAAATATCAATTTGTATTTTATTACATTCATTCTTATAGGTAAATTATAAGAAAAAAATAAATTTGTGTTTTGTTAGATCCATTCTTATAA
>NW_018220799.1:0-11579 GCF_001263595.1 Phalaenopsis equestris
GCTAACGCCCATGCAAAAAATAAAAATAAATTTCACGAAAAAATTCATATTCTTTGTGGTATATAAAATAGGGACCGAACGAGAGTCTACGGGCATATGTTACAAGGTTCAAGAAGAAATGCTTGAGGTTCGAAACTTAGAGTCAGCAGTTGCCAAGGCGGCACTTGCACAAGAATTGAAGAGTCCTCAGTTCTGATACTTTTTGGGTTTACGGAAACTCGAAACGTTGATTGAACTATTGAAGTTAGCCGATGACCATATTGAGGTTGAAGAGTATATGAACCGGCCGATTTCCAAAGGTAAGAAATCAGATCAACAGTTAGGCAGGAACAACTTGAATGATGATGGAAGGAGAGAGAAAGATGGTCCTTGTCCGGATCATGAGAGAAGCCGCTCCTCCCGATTGATTTATTCATGAGATGGGAGAGGGGAAGAAAGCAGCGATCGAGAGAGGTTTTATGAATAGAAAGATCAAGCTAAAATGATTTGGTTTTTTTTTTTTTTTGATATTTTCAGAAATGAGATGATTAAAAAAAGACGGTGTAATGTTGTTGTTCAGAAAGAGGAATGCCATTACCCTCAACAAATATTTGAGGCTTTCTAAAATTTGAACACAATATAAATTTGAGGCTTTTACATAGATACCACCCAATTCAGATATTTTTTTTCGTCTAACATCTAAATTTTACTTTTTTTTCTTATTTTTACCACCCAAATCTTTCATATCACACAAAAAATATTATTATTTTAACTTTTAAACAATAAAAATATATTTTCTTCATGCATAAATAAGATTCACACTCACACACACACACACACAGAGAGAGAGAGAGAGAGAGAGAGAGAGAGGTTTAGGTGTTAGATATGTAAATACTAAGGACTTGGGTGGTTCGTATGAAAATCTTCCTATAATTTTTATGCTTTTACTTAAGAGACAAGCTTTCATATATTTGGCTCGATGGATACTTATATACATGAAAAAAATTAATAAGATGCATTTTATTTGAAAAGAAAATAGAACAGATTTATTTATGTGATTTTAAAAAATTATGTAATATGTGTGTAAATATAAAATGGAAATCTTAGATATGTAAATAAATAATAAATGTTTAGATGTTGATGTATAAATTATAAATCTTTAATTGATTCTAAAAACTTATTAATATACATAGAAAATTAAAAAAATTTACATACATATCACACAATTTTATGTATTTACATATAGTACTCAAAAGTTTAATATTTACATTAATAATAAATTAGTGTCATAAATGAAAAATTTTATTTCACTTTTAAAAGAGTGTGATGTGGAAAATTAAGTGAAGCGTGCGTGTCTGATGGTGTGTGTGTTTAAACATATATGTATATAAATATTTAGATGTTAGATGTATAAATACATAAGTAGTATGTATGAAAATGTCTCATAAAATTAATTGTCTTTAACTTTTTCAAGGGATATTATCATATCATGTTCAAATTTTATGATTAAAATGAGCACATATATTTACATTATGTACAAAAAAAGAAACACTAAAATTTATCCAAAACAAGTTTATAGACTGAAAAATATCTGCAATTTAGTTTGAAGAAAAAATAAATATCAAATTATTTTTATTGCACAATTTTTAAAATATATATAGAGCTAAACTATCTTCATTCGGGATGACTAATATTCTACAATTGAAATTTTAATTCTTAATTATCAACCAGTTTTTAATATAATTTGCATGAAAAAACATGTTGGAAGCTCAACGTCACATGCCTTCATTATGATTTGGTCCTTTAAGTAAGAATTACAGATAAAAATTAAATACATAATATTTGATGATAAAAATATTATAACTAAATAAAAAATTAATTAAAAATTTATATATTTCAGATACTTTCTTCTTTTATTGTTAGACGACACACATAAAGGAACGAAAAATTAGATGTACATTCCGATGACAGTCTGCTCTTCATTATATGTGAATTCCGTGACCATAAATTAAAAACAATTAAGAATCAGAAGTTGTTTATATGACATGTCAAAGTTAAAAATCATTTGCCATTTTTAAAATGAAATTTTGGAAGATTTATTCAATTCCTTTGTATTTACATATCAAAAATCCAAATTCTTTTTTTATATACATACCGCCTTGTATATGGATGAAAAAAGTGTTTTTTACTTTTTAAAAGTTAAAGTAATATGACTGATTTGAGTGGTATAAATGTAAGAAGAAAATTTTAGCTGTTAGATATGTAAATACATATCAATTAGCAATTAGGTGTGAATGAGCATTTTTATGCATATTTACATATATAACACTCCAAAGATAAATCTTTTGCAACACAAGAAAAATTTTATGTAATTATTAATTTTTGAGTCGACATCTATAAATATACCATATAAATCTTATGCACTTATATATCTAACACCTAAAATATCACGTTTACATGCATAATACTCAGATTCTTAACATCATACAAATATAACACTACTGATCTATAAGAAAATAAAATAAATCATTTTATATAAAAATAAAATATATCATTTCATATATTGATCTATAAAAAAATTTTATAGATAATAATTGTGCGGTACATATGTTTTTTACACAAAAATATATTAGATAAAAATATCAAAATTTAAATATAAATGCTCAAACTATAGGAACAAAATAAGCACATAGAATTTCATCATATTGTGCAATAAGTATAAAAAAAAAAAAAAAAAAAACTAAATTTCTAACAAAGCAAGCTTATAGATTGAAAAATACTCACAGTTTAGATGAAAAGAAACATACTTCAATTGTTTATTAAAACACATTTGAAATATCTAAAACTAGCTATATTCATCCGGGATGGCTGATGCTCTACAATTAACACACTGATTTTTAACCATCAACCAGTTTTTGATACAGTTTCCATGAAAAATATGTTTACAGTTCAGTGTCACTATTTTCTCTTCCTCATTGATCTCGTCCTGTGATAAAATAAACAAATAAATATTATTTTCTGATAAAACATATTATAACTAAATTAAAAAATAGTTATAATAATTTAATTTGTACCTGACAAACTGTGCAAGTAATTTCTTCTTTAGTTGTGAGGTATCCTCTATGACTTAGCAGAAAATCAGATATATAATCTTCTGACAGTGTGTTTTCAGTTCTTCTATTCAGACTGTGTGCATCCTGTGATTATAAATTAAAAACAATTAAGAGTGAAAATTTAAATAAATAATATGACAAACTTAAAAATATCAAAACATATACACCACAATTTTTTTTTGTATTTGCATATCTAACATAAAAATTTGAAAGACTTAACAGGCATACCACTCAATTACTTTGTATCTAAAATCTTCAATTAAATTTTTACATACAGACCTCATTATCTATGGATGAAAAAATGTTTTTCACCTTACATAAGTTAGAATGACGGCATTCTTGTGTGATATTAAATATTTGGGTGGTATAATGGAAAAAAAAATAAAATTTATGTATTAGATAAATAAATACACACGATTAAGTGGTTGGTATGTTTGAAAATTATTTTAAATAAAAATATCACAATTTAAATATAAATATATTAAAATTATTTGGTATGTTTGAAATTTTTTTTAAAAGTTATGAAATACCTGTTGAGGTTGAATTACTGCATCATTACGAGCAAAAGAAGCATCGGCGACTGCAGAAGTCATTTGTGCAAGTCTTGCGCGGATACGAGGTGGAACTTCATACCCTGAAGAGTTAACTACTCACAGAAATTAACAAAGAGATTGAGAATTAGAGCAAGAATGTAGAAATTAAGAGAAGAGAAGAGAGTATTCACGTACTGTGAGGACGACGATAGAAGGAATTCAAAGGTTGTATAAGTTGCGGGGTAGGGGCGGGGAATTGTGGCCATAGTGTGGGAGCAGAGAAATGCGGCCATGGTGTAAGACCAGAGGGCATCATCCACGGCGTAGGAACAAACCCGGTCATCCTTGGTGTGTAAACATAGCCCACAGTAGCAGGTCTGTGTGTGAGTAACAGTGTATCATCTAATCGTTGTTGCACCCAAACTCCACTCTCCATGGATGAGCTTTATATAGCTGGAGTTGCAACGAATGAATTAAAAAATAGAGTTTTCATATTTTGTTGTTTAACTTAAGCGAAAATGTGATACTAAAGGTGAAGAGCGAACACATTTATTGTTGGAACAATCACAAAGAATAAAAGGAGTAAGGAATCAAACATAAATGCTGCATACTATATAGAAATATTTACATACATTTGATCTGTAATTAATGCCCCAAAAATTAATTACTCACGCATACAGATTATATTAAAAAAAATGATATACCAATTAATATATACATCCTTAGTGATACATAAGTCAAAATTTTGAAAAAAGCTTTGGGGATTTTGATTTTAAGACTTTGAAGCATGAATAAAAAATATGAAAATTTATGTAAATCTTGAATATATAAAAATAACAGAATTTTGATACTAGACAGTCAAATACACCAATTCATGCATAAGTGAAGTGACATTTATGTAAAAATTGAGGTTCAAGTGTTAGATATGATATGTGGATACATAAAAATGGAGTGATAAATATGTAATTATCTAAGCCAAAGAGTAAAGAATTTATGTAAATGTTATGACAAAATACTGTACGATTCCTTTAGATTTCATGATCTAAGTTGTTTAAAATTTTGAAGTTTATGAAGATGTACAACTTCAAAAATATTCCACTTTGGCATTTTCAAATTGACAAGAACGACATTTTAGATGTGAGATGAAAGGTTTGGGTGGTATATATAACTGTAAAAAATTAAAGTTAGGTGTTAGATATGTAAATACGTACACAGGAATTGAGTGGTATGTATGTAAAGGCCACTTGATGATGAGACCGATGCTGAATCTGGATTGCAGATGTAGTGATTGAGGCTTGCAGTGAGGTGCCGGAGAAGGAATTTAGTTTATGGAGTCGCAGAAGGGAGAAAAAGGGCTTGCCGGAGAATAAGAAGCTCGGAGCCGACCATACGTATCGAGAGTGACAGAGAGGAACGGAGAGCCTAAAATTTCTTTCAGCATTCCTATATTTATAGGCTTCACCAAACAGCAGCTCTCAACGGTTATTTTCTTAAAATTAGTTTGAAAATTCAGACCATATGAGTAAATTTGTATTTAGATACAACTGAATTTAGTTTCATTTGTAGGCCTAGTTAATAAATTATGAGACATATGGCATTCATAATATTGCTATTTACAAAACTAACGCCCAGATTTTCTTTTTTTTCTTAATTAGAATACTAACCCCCAAGTTGTAATCATTCTATATTTGAGTATAAATTTGAAAAATAAAGAAAAAGAATTCTAATTACAAAATAAGTGTCATCGTTTCAAATTATTCAAAATCTTCTTTCTGGTTATATATATATATATATATATTGTATCTTAAGAATGCATCTACAGTAATCTCGAGGAGAAATAATTAGAGACATAAAGAACATAGATGCGTGATTATTCATCATGTGATTGGTTAGTTTCAAAGATATACCATTGAAGAAAATAAACAACCCAACAAATATCGTACGACATCAACACTTACTTCCTAGCGACTACCATCATGAAAATTCAGTCACCCATAATGAGGTTCTTTAATAAAAACACAGACCAAAAGTTGGCTGCTTGTCGGATTACGGTGATTCATCCTCTGCCCAATAAAATACTCAAGGTCAATGTTTGTTCATATTTGTTCTCCATGAAATGGGTGATCGAAGATCATTAAGTCGACCACAAGATGTTAGGTCTATCAAATGAATTCTGACTGACCGAACAAATTCCAAGCAACCAAATTGGACGGTTACGAGTGTAAAACATTGTTTAGGCATTTCAGAAATAAAGCGACACCAACTTGGTTATTAAAACTTTGGGATTTTGTGACACTCAATATATTGTTATTTAAGAAACTAATGCCCACATTTTTGTTTTTAATTTCAAAATTAACGCCCATGTTCTAATCATTCTGCATTTGAAAAAAATAAAAATAATAGTTGGAATTTTTATTGTAACATTTTATATTTTAGTACAAATTATACACACACACACAAAGCCAAAATCCCCACGAGTATAGTCGCATAGGGCCCAGAACCAGACGGGACAGACCGGTGCCCAACTGTTGACGATCCAAGCCAGCAGAAGCCGGAGGTGACGACTCCCGTTAACAATATAGCGTTGGATCAACCCCGGTAAAGAGACATCGCACCATGCAAACCATAGCCCTCTGCCATTCAAGGAACACCTTTTCCAGACAAATCTCTGAGGCTGAACCACTCGAAAATTTTAAGGCTCCCAACCTCAATTCATACAAATGCCACACCAACCAAGCGGACCACATGGCCGCTTTCGAGTCGGTCGCCAGCATTCTAAAGATCACAGACACGTTCAAATACTCCTTATTCCTCACCACGCTGAGAGAGTTGGCCTTCCATTGGTTCAACGCTCTCAGGGCGGGAGTAATCCCCTCCTTTGGCGAGTTCAAAGGCTATTCAAGACCCATTTCGTTAGTGCGCAAAAGCCACGAAAGAAGTCTCGATCTCTCCTCCAAGTTAGGCAGAAGGAGGGAAAACCCCTCCGTTCTTATATTACTAGTTTCCAGCTTGAGATGCTAGATATTGAGAACCTTTAACATGTAATTGCCTAATCCGCCGTAATACAAGGGGTTAAGAGTGAAAAACTTATATGTGCCTTGAGACTGTGCGAGCAAAGTTCAATGACCGGATTTTCGGAGATGGCCAACGACCATATGGCCACTGAGGTGTCCTTCATGATCGAGAGGAGGCCAAGAAGGCCATTGTTGACTCACAATCGCAAAAAAGGGGTTCATAGATGACGATTCACAGATGAAGGATGACCCCCATTCACCTACTCGCCTGCGCTACGAAAGTGAACAACATAACAAGGAAAGTTTGAAGGTGATCATTATGATAGACGTCCTCGATACCCTGATCGATGTCCAACCCACCATAAAGAGCGACGCTAGACTGAAGCAACACAGGATGACCACCCCCCTAAGAATCTCGTTGGTTGAGCTAGTGGAGGCAATTCATGACAAATATTACTTCAAGAAGCCCCAACCGATGAGAACCGGAGGCTTCGCCCTGAAACATAACAAATTTTACACCTATCACCGCATTACGACCATAACACGGAGGAATGTAAACAACTCAGAAACTTCGTTGAGTATTTGATCAAGGACTGAAAATTAAAAAGAATTCGTGGCTACCAAGGTCGTCACACACAAACAAGGAAAGGCCCTATCCGACGAAGTAAGCAATGAACCAGCAAGACGAATACTATTCAGATTACAGGAATAATACCTGTCATACTAGGAGGGGGAAGAGAGTCTTCTTGGCGGTCAAGCTTAAAAAGGGTCCACAAAGAATCACACATCCCCCCTATCAAGTTTACCCACGAAGATTTGTCGGTAAAAGGTAACCCTTATAAGGACACAATTGTTATTATATCTTTACTTTAGGAAAACCAGGTGGGAGGCATACTCATCGAAACGAGGAGTTTGATGAACATTCTGTTTGAAGCCGTGTTGGACATGCTCCACTTAGGAGCACATCTATGACAATACCATCCGACCCTCTCTTTGGAATCTTGGGAGAGAGAAAGGAAGCCCTTGGTGTAATCACACTAACAGTGATTTGGGGGACAAGGACCAAGTGTTTGTGAGGCCCAAAGACTTCCTACGGATTGACTCCTCGTCCATTTACAACACCATCTTCAAATGTCTAATACTAAAAAGCTTCTGAGATGTAACCTCCACGTACCTTGTGGCGGTAAAGTTCCTGTGAGAGGGAGAGGTCATCGTCATTCGAGGAGATCTGAAATAATTAAATTTGTGCTACCTATGAGCGGTGATCAGTGTCGCGTAGGAGTTGCTCGACCTTCAAAGCCTTAGAGAGGGTGACCTCGAGACCAGCATGACCGCCCTCCAAGTCCCTGCCATCGATGAAGAGATGGATAAATTCTTTCTAATCAGTGGAATTTTAGATTTCAGGTTCAAGGCACTTCTCATCGAAACTCTTAAGAAGAATCAGGACGTCTTCTGCAACGTACATCGATTGAAGGTCAGATTGGAACACCTTAAAAGCGTGTCCATGAAGAGGAGCTTATGAAAGCAATCAACAACCAAAGATCCAGATTTTGTGTCTGTTATGACAACTTTTTTCTATAAGTTTAGTCTCTATGGTTAATTACATCTTAAAAAACTGAAGTGACTTAAAAAAACTCTCAATTAAGACTACAATCTTCTCATCGGGAGGTTGGGCTTGTCGTGCTCACGGAAGGGTTTTAATATCTTGCTATGTTTCTTTATGAGAACTTATGCTACATGACAAAGATCAAGCAGGAGCCTAAAAGTGAGGATTTAACTCGTAGTTAGACGGGAGAACCTCGGGACAAAGTTCACCAAGAGAGGTGAAACTTCGCGACCTGTCCTATTTGGACTTTGCTTATGATTAATTTAATTTAATTTGGTGGATAAAGTGGATTTGGGAAGTAGGTTTGGACTTGGATTTAGTGGACTTAGACTTGAACTTTGTCATGATGATTTTAAAATTGAAATTGATTTTGATTCTTTTTAATTTTGGAGAGTTTGATTTCAATTTTAATGGTAGGGCATGTGTGAGTATGGTATAAGTAATTATGACGAGTGTGTGTAAATGTGCATGTGGTAAATGTGAATTGTAGTGGTGGTGATGTGTGTGTGCATATGTAGTGCTTCAAGGAGATGAACCCCTAGGTCACAAGGGTTTCTCTAGGGCATCACCTAACTCTATGGTGAGCTCATTTTTAGTTTCAATGGGTTGGTCCCTAGCCAACTCAACCAAGTGATGAGGATTTAATACCTCGCCCGTGAGATTCCAAAAGAGCTGAGAGGTAGTTGGAATACCTAATTGGGTGGGTCCCACCACTAGGCTTCGAGGAAAGTCGATTGGAGAGTCTTATGTTTAGATCCTAAGCTCTAGAGGAGGAGATTGATCTCACCAAAATGAGGTCAACTTACTCCCGCGGAGAGAGTGTTGAACCAATGGAAGGCTGATTCTCTGGCGCGGTAAGGAATAAACGATATTTGAATGCATCGGTAATCTCTATAATGCTAACGACTGACTTGAAAGCAGCTACTTAGTCTGTTGGGTCGATGTGACTTTTGTATGAATCAAGGTTGGGGGTCTTAAATTGTTTGGGCGGTTCAACCTCCGAGATTTCTCGAGAAAAGGTGTTCATCGCTTGGCGGAGGATTGTGGTCCGCGTGGTGCAATGTCTCTCTTTCCGGGTTGATCCAACACAATATTGGTAATGGAGTCGTCGCCTTGACTTCCGCTGGTTGGGATCGTCGACCGTTGGTTGTTGGTCCCTCCCGTATGGTTATGAGCTCTGCTACTCGTGGGGATTTTGGCTTGTGGGTTCTGACCTCCCTTATTAGCAAGAGCTTCCCGGAAGGCACCCACCATTTTTTTCTCTGATTTGCATCATCAATTGTTCTTTCATCTCTATTACTTGTTGGCAGATTAGGCGGAGAACTTGATTGAGCATCCATGATCTATCTCCTAAATTGATTGTCTCGAACATCCATCTTGGCTTGTGAATCCGTTTTGTCGTATCTTGACTGGGGACCCCGCTTCGTTTGTGATGTTTCTCGACTATCCATCAAGATTGGTGCCGCTATAATCTGGTCGTACAATAAATATATATATTTATTTATCAATATATTTCAAATTTATCCTCAAATATAAAATGTTACAAAACTGTTAATTTTATTTTTTTCAAATACAAAATGATTAGATTATTGGGTGTTAGTTTTGAAATTAAAAAAAAAAAAATTGGCATTCGTTTTGTAAATAACAATATTTTGAGTGTCATATATCCCAAAATATTAATAACTAGGTTTACAAAACAAACTAAATTCAGTTGTATCTAAATACAAAAAAAAAATATGAGCATTTGCAGCAGCCGTATATTTTTTATTGAAAATAATTACATCGTTTTGGTTTCCTCTCAAAAAAAACAAAAAAAAAAAAAATCTCTTCTTTTGAATTTTCAAATTTTTTGAATATTTACGGTTTTATATATTATATTTATTATTGAAAATAAATACATCAAGAAATATTTTCTTTTCTTTTGAATTTTCAAATTTTTTGAATATTTATATATATTTATAAATATGGATAAAAGATTTTGAATTGGTTTCCAAATATAAGATTTTCTTTTCGTCCGAATATTCAAACTAACTAAAAAAATAACCGTTAAGAGGGGATGCCTATAAATATCAGAATGCAGAATGCAGAATGCAGAATGCAGAATGCAGAGTGCAATTTGATTCCTTCGTTTCTCTCTTCCTCACTCGCTGTTTCTCTCCACGACCTCACACAGTCCGCTCGAAGCCGCTTCTTCTCCGGGCGTTCCTCTCCGTCCAGCTCTCAGACGGCCTTCTGCGCGCCTCAAGCCAAAGGTAAGTTCCTACCTGCAAACCGCCAATCACTACACCTGCAATCTTGTTTCAGCATATATAGGAGCTATTAGGCTCATCATCAAGGGCTCCTTTCTTACATACCCCTCAATTCCTATATTTACTTATCTAAGATGAGGGCGTTCTTCCCCGTCCTGCTCTCAAATGTATGTGCTTCTTAAAAAAGATTTGTAAATTTTAAAAAATAAGTGGGACATATTTTTCTTCTTCAGTTGGTACTTGGCTGCATACAAATTAAGTTATGTGAAAATGCCTAACTGAAATATTTTTGAAATGTGAAAATGCCTAAGTGAAATATAATAAGTGGCTTCTTCTATCTACAATATTTACCCTCTTACTTGTAGCTACTCTTTTAAATAACTTAGGTTATGAAATCTAAAGGAACCGTACTGTATGTGATCATATAATTTATAGAAATTCTTTAATTTTTGCCTTAAATAATTACATATTTACCACTCCATTTATATGTATCAGCATATCATATCTAACATTTAAAACTTCAACTTTTACATATATATCTCTTAACGTATGCATGAATAGCTTTATTTGAGCTTCTACTGTCAAAATTCTACTACATTTACATATATATCGCTTAACATAATATGCATGAATAGCTTTATTTGAGCTTCTAATGTCAAAATTCTACTACTTTTACATATATATCTCTTAACTTATGCATGAATAGCTTTATTTGAGCTTCTAATGTCAAAATTCTGCTACTTTTACACATTTAAGATTTATATAAATTTCCATTTTTTTTTTATTTATGCTTCAAAGTCTCAAAATCTAAATCCCGGAAGATTTTATCAAATTTTTTACTTAAGTATCACTACGGATATATAGATTAATTGGTATATCATTTTTGTAATATAATGTGCATGCCTGAGTAATTAATTTTTGGGACATTAATTATAGAACTGAGTCCAATGTAAGTAAATATTTTTGTGTGATATGCAGCACTTAAGCTTGATTTCTTACTCCTTTAATTTGTTGTGATTGTTCCAACAATAAATGTGCTCGCTCTTCATCTTTAGTATCACATTTTTTTTATAATTAAACAACAA
>NW_018220800.1:0-8355 GCF_001263595.1 Phalaenopsis equestris
ATATTATAAAAATCACTAAAAATAGAATTTTTAGCATCATAGATTGTTTTCTTAGACTCGTACGAATCATTTTATATTTTTCTCAGTTCTCTAATCTTTTACATTTAAACCAATTTTTATAACATAACTTTTTTTTTTAAATATTTTCTTGTACATTATTATTCCACCACCAACCATTTTTATTTATGGAATTTTTTTTTTCTTTTGAATCTCTAAATACATATTTTGCCACTTATTTAATAGTGTTTTTTTACTATTTTTTTTGGCTAGTATATACTTATATTTTTCACCATCTTTAGTATCTAATATATTATAAAAATCACTAAAAATAGAATTTTTAGCATCATAGATTGTTTTCTTAGAATCGTACGAATCATTTTATATTTTTCTCAGTTCTCTAATCTTTTACATTTAAACCAATTTTTATAACATAACTTTTTTTTAATGTTTTCTTGTACATTATTATTCCACCACCAACCATTTTTATTTATGGAATTTTTTTTTCTTTTGAATCTCTAAATACATATTTTGCCACTTATTTAATAGTGTTTGTTACTTTATCCAAAATCTTAAAACTTGAAAATGTACTCATAAAAATAATTTTATTTATGTGTTCTAGATGCCCCCATCTAATTTTATGATAATAATTATTTTTATTCTTTATTTTGCAACTATTCATCTTAAAATTCAGAGCTATTAATTGATTAAAAAGATTTTTTTCATGATTTTTTGACAAATTTTACGTTGTCTTTCAACCACCTAACAAAACCACACAGCAATGATAGTGTTAACAAAGGAAAAATAGATAGAATAATAAAAGGATAGAGTATTAAATAGCCGAATTCAGTTAACAATCATATCATACACAAAAAAAAAAAAAAAAAAAAAAAAAAAAAAAGAAAATAATCTCTAAATAGCCTGGCATGATAGACCCCAAGACCTCTAAATTGTCTCCATTATTTATTATATTGTTTATTTACCAAGAATGGGTGAAACATACATATGGAATTAGAAGGTTGGTTGTAATCTTCCGCTAAACTAACAGAGCTGCCCTGAATTAACTACAAGTAGAATATACAACTCAAGTTAATAAATCCATAAAAAATTGATTTGAAAATTTTCAGAATATTAATTGTCGGAACACTCTTTGACTTTTATATAAGAATTTATGATTTAAGCAAACAATAGATTTAAAACAGCTGAAATTATTTACTGCAAATCCATTACATCTGCAAAATCCTGCTTCCCCCTGGATTAAACAAATCTTCTATTGTCAGAGAAGGATTTTGAAGACAGATGACACCATCAAACTTACAAATTCACGCTGAAAATAAGTAGCTCATAGCACATATACCGAGTATCTATTTACTAAGCACCACAGTAAGCTTTTAGTGCGTCATCAGTTTTCTCTCCTTCCTCTGAAAAACGAAACTTCACATAATCATAATACTTAAAAGCCTTGAAAAGCAAAGGATGTTGTTCGTCAATCAATTCTTCCGGAGCATTTACTGTATCATTTGTGGCGCTCGGTAATGTGCTAAAAATCACTGCATATCGTCTTTCGGTCTCATTTTTTAGTTTTACTCGATGATTTGGAGCATGAAGCCTTCCATTACTCCATGCCTGAGTAAAAACAAAAAAAAAAAAAAAACAAAGTTGTTCAACATTAAATAGCAATTTCTTCACAATTAAAAAATAATTATGATGCATTAAATATAGTAACCTTAAATGCTTCGCCCACTAAAACAATGAATAAATTTGT
Source organism: Phalaenopsis equestris (assembly GCF_001263595.1). Lineage (NCBI taxonomy): Eukaryota > Viridiplantae > Streptophyta > Magnoliopsida > Asparagales > Orchidaceae > Phalaenopsis > Phalaenopsis equestris. The sequence goes on from NW_018220800.1 coordinate 1,763, forward strand.
CATGGTATTTGTTCGTATCCATTCACCACCTGTAGCACCAGCAGCCTCTACTTCAAGTCCTTCCACACCGTGCGGGCAAATTATGCTTACAAAGTTTGGATCTTTGTGGGAAGGCAAAGCAAGATTGGTTCCATTATCGAACTCGTTCTTATAATAATTTGAAAATCTTATCGAGTATGCCAATGATTTCATATGTGAATCATAGTGATCCTCCAAGCCCAAGTTCTCAAGGATCATCCGATGGATCATATTTATGAGCTCATGCATATGCTTTGCATAGTTCAACACTGTGTTACTATAAAAGAAAATAATAAAGTAAGATTTACATACATATCACACAATTCTTATGTATTTATATATCTGACACCCAAACTTTCATATTTACATTTATAATGCTTTAATGTAATAAACGTATCCATAAAAAGGTGGATTCAAGATAGTGTTATTTTTGATGTGATATTAAAAAATGAGTGTCATGTTTGTAGACATTAAAATTTGGTTGTTAGATATGTAAATACATAAGAATTTTACAATAAAAAAACAAATTTGAGTCACATAACTGCTTAATTTTAAAAATATTAAATACTATGATAAAAAAAAATTTGTTATATGAGAAGTTCAAACCTGAAAAAGTCATTTCCTTTGGGCCAAATAATTTCAGCATATTCTTGGACATCAACTCTAGAATTGGGATTGATCAACTGAATAGCTAAGAAAGGAAACCCTAACTTCGAGAACCAGAAGCCATGATAAGGCAGCTCTTGGGCTTCACTAAGTTTGTTCACAGCTGGCATGTTGAACATCCCTGGCACCACCAATCCCAGTAGCTTATTTCGTAGCTCAGAACTAACCTCACTGTAAATAACTTCAAAGCCACCATAAGTTTCTAGAGCTTCTGCAATCTTTGATCGAGCTGCCGTCCAAATCTTTTCATCAGAACCTTTCATGTATAATCCGCTCAAATCCACTTTTGGCAGCTCAGGAATCTCTGTATCAGCACCAACCATATATCCCATTCTTGTTAATTATTTTCCTTTGCCTTGATGTTTTGATGTTAAGCTGTTACTTTAGTTCGGAGGGAATTTCTATTGGTGTAAGATTATTCCATCTAAATGATGCAGTTATGACTCTGTATAATATTTTTGTCATATTATAACAATTTTTTTACAATTGTTCTGTCTTAATTAATTTTTTTGGCTGGTTAACATCGTTTAATACGAACATAAAATTATTAAAAAAATATTATTTTTATTGTAAAGAGGTTAACAGTGTCTGTGGTAAGCATTAAAATGGAGTAGATATGAATGAAAGTTGGGAGGAATGTCAAAATAGAGGTATTTTAATGGGTTGGATAACAAAAATAGCACTCTTTGGATGACAAGTTGTGATTATTACATGGTAGAATAAATTTAAGAATAAGGCTTCGGCTCTGTCTTTGACTAAAAAGGTATGAAGGAAATTTAGAAGATGCTAGAATGATTGAAAAAAATTTATGTTTAATGAATGATAAATTTGAGCTCATTGTAGTAACTATTGAGGAAGCTAAATACTTAGGGTGTGTTTGTTTCGGCTGTAGTTGTATGAAATCTCTGTTCAAAAATTGTTGTGGAAAATATGCAATTTAAAGTTTGGTGTTTCGAAAGCAGTTGATATGTTTGAAAATTTTTGTTTTTAAGGTGTTGTCCGCGAATAAAATATTTGAATAAAAAATTGAGTACAAATTATGGCTACTGTCGAATGCTAAGACTTTGAATAAAAAATATTAAAATTGGAGTTGAAAATCTTTAAAAATTGGATTTGGGATTTTAAAATCTCAAATGCATGACCATTTTGTTCTTTGGCAACTCATTCATCAAATAGAAGCCATTTGAGATTGCTTTTTTTTTTTCTTTTTTTTTTAATTCTATTTATGCTTTTTCCATGAAATAAATCAAATTTTTACATAAAAATACTTACTTTTTATTTTTATTAAATATCAAATTATTTAATTTATGCATTGGTGGCAAAAATTGTTGGCACAAGGGCTGCAAATAATGGCTTTAGCCAATGATGATGATGACAGAGACTAGTTGCTATAATTTTCTTAAAAAAATACTCAAAATTATTAGGATACTTTTGATGGATGTCAAATGACATAAAATAAAGAGAAAGAAATATCAATGACAAGAAACAAATACAACAACAACAAACTTTTATCCCACTAAGTGTGGTCGGTTACATGAATCTTTTTTCTCCATTGCATCTTATTGAGTGTCATATTTTCATTTAATTCTAATAAATTAAGATCAATTTTTATACATTATGTCCAAGTCTTTCTAGGTCTACCTCTGTTTTTCTTAACATCAGTCAAAGCTAAAACATCTACTCTCCTAACCGGATCGTCAGATAGTTGGCGTTTAATATGAAGTCGATGTTTAATGTGACCATCATCTAAGACGACTCTCTCTAATTTAGGCCGCCACTGGAGCTACACCAACCCTATCACGGATGTATTCATTTCACATTTTGTCTCTAAGTGTAAAGTCACTCCTCCACCTAAGCATTCTCATCTCGGCTACACTTAACTTAGTTTTATGCTTCTTTATTAAAGGCCAACATTCAACAAATAGAGTATTGCAGGTCTCACCACTATCTTATAATTTTTTTCTTCCTGTCTAAGTGGTATTTTTCAATCACACAATAGACCTGAAGCATTCCTCCACTCCAACCAACCAACTTGAATTCTGCTAATAACATCCCCATCTATATCACTATCATTTTGAATGATAGATCTGAGATATATAAAGTGTTCACACCTTTTAATAATTTGATCACCCATAGTTATAACTTTGTCACTAGAGCTACTACTGCTAAAATTAGATTCTATGTTTTTAGTTTTAGTTCTACTCAAACAAAGGCCTTTAGACTCTGATGTAGGCCTCCATAATTCAAGCTTTTTCTTTTGTCTTATCCACAAGAAGGATATCATTAGTTAAAAGCATACACCAAGGTACATCGTCCTATAAATGTCTAATATGAGTATCCATAACTAAACCAGAAGATATGGGCTTAAAGTTGATCCCTGATGTAATTCAATTGAAATAAAAAAAAAATATTTGGTTGATTCTCCTTTTGTTCGAACATAAGTAACAGCTCTAGTCTACTTATCTATAATGACTTGAATATAAGTCATATCAATATTGTTCTTCTCTAGAACTCTCCAAACGATATCTCTTGGAACCTTATTGTAAGGTTTTTCTAAATCAATAAAAATTATATGTTGATCCTCCTTATTTTCTCTGTACTTATCCATCAACCTCTCAATAAGTATAGCTTCCATAGTACACCCATCTGATATATATCCAAACCGATTGTGATAAATCTTTGTAATAAATCTTAACTTATGTTCAATTACCCTCACCCATAATTTTAAAGTATTACACATCAACTTAATTTCTCTATATTTGCACATGCTTGTGCATTCCTTTTATTCTTAAAAATGAGAACCAAAATACTCTTTCTCTACTCGTCGGACATCTTTTTAGTTTTTAAAATAATATTAAATAGTTTAGTAAGCCACGAAACTCTCAAATCTCCTAAATATTTTCACACTTCAATTGGGATATCATGAGGTCCTACAGGCATTCCACCCTTGATTTTCCTTAAAGCCTACTTTTTATTTTTATTTTTCTAATGTGATGGTAAAAATGAAATATTTTTTTATTATTAACGATAATAAGATCACTAAGGTCAATGGTACTTTCAGAAACTTCATTGAAAAGTTTATTTAAATAACTCACTTACCTATGTTGAATATCTTTTTTTAAGAAAATCACGTTTTGACTTTCTTCTATTTTTCACTATCTTTAGCATCTAATCTATTATAAAGATTATTAAAAATAAATTTTAGCATCATAAATTGTTCTCTTAGACTTCCTACGAGTCATTTTATATTTTTCACACTTCTCTAATCTTTTAAATTTAGACCAATTTTTATAACTTTTCCTTTTGATTCTCCAAATACATATTTTTCCACTTATTTAATAGTATTTGTTACTTTTTTCTCACATAAAATTTGCTTCTTCATAAACATCACAAATATTGAAATCTTGAAGTTTACTCATAAAAATAATTTTATTTGTGTATTTTAGGTGCCCCCATATAATTCTATGATAATGATTACTGGTATTCTTTTTTTTCAACTCTTCATCTTAAAATCTAGAACTATTAATCGATCAAATTGATTATTGTCAGGATTTTGGACATATTTTATGCTGATTGTGGACTACCTAACGCGGCCCTCTGTTTTTCACACTTGGGGCTTGGACACAACAATGATAATGTTAACAGAGAAAAAATAGATAAAATAAGAAAAAGAATAGAGTATTAAATAACATAATTCAGGAAAAAATTGCTCTTAATGTCATCATACACAAAAAAAAGAAAAAAAAGAAAATAATCTCTAAATAGCTGAAATGATAGACCCCAATACCTCTAAATTGTTTCTATTATTTATTCAGTTTTTTTGTTTACCAAGAAGGGATGAAACATATAATAGAATTTAGAAGGTTGTTTGTAATATTCCGCTAAACTTATAGAGCTGCTTGAATGAACTTCAAGTAGAATGTCCAACTCAAGCAGGAGTTGATAAATACATAAGAAAATTGATTTGAAAAATTTTCTTAATATTAATTTTTGGAACACTTTTTTGACTTTTTATATAAGAATTTAAGATTCAAGCACGCATTAGATTTAAAACAGCGGAAATTACATACTGCAAATCCATTACCTCGGCAAAATCCTGCTTACCCCTGGATTATTCAAATCTTCTATTGTCAGAGAAGGATTTTGAAGACAAAGATCACTCCATCAAACTTACAAATTCACGCAAAAAAGGTAAAAACAAAAAAAGATCAAGAAAGTAAGTAGCACATAGCACATATACTGAATACTTATTAACTAAGCACCACAGTAAGCTTTTAGGGCATCATCAGCTTTCTCTCCTTCCTCTGAAAAACGAAACTTCACATAATCATAATACTTAAAAGCCTTGAAAAGCAAAGGATGTTGTTCGTCAATCAATTCTTCCGGAGCATTTACTGTATCATTTGTGATGCTCGGTAATGTGCTAAAAATCACTGCATATCGTCTTTCGGTCTCATTTTTTAGTTTTACTCGATGATTTGGAGCATGAAGCCTTCCATTACTCCATGCCTGAGTAAAAACAAAAATTATAAATTTGTTCACAATAAATAACAATTATGCATTAGAAATACTAACCTTAAATGCTTCGCCCACTAGAACAATGAATGAATTTGTCATGTTCGTTGTTCGTATCCATTCACCACCTGTAGCACCAGCAGCCTCTACTTCAAGTCCTTCCACACCGTGCGGGCAAATTATGCTTACAAAGTTTGGATCTTTGTGGGAAGGCAAAGCAAGATTGGTTCCATTATCGAACTCGTTCTTATAATAATTTGAAAATCTTATCGAGTATGCCAATGATTTCATATGTGAATCATAGTGATCCTCCAAGCCCAAGCCCTCAAGGATCATCCGATGGATCATATTTATGAGCTCATGCATATGCTTTGCATAGTTCAACACTGTGTTACTATAAAAGAAAATAATAAAGTAAGATTTACATACATATCACACAATTCTTATGTATTGTATCCATAAAAGGGCGTTTTTATGTTATTTTTTACGTGATATTAAAGAAATGAGTGTCATGTATGTAAATATTAAAATTTGGGTGTTATATATGCAAATACATAAGAATTGTATGGATTGTATGTAGAGGACAATAACAATAAAAAAACAATTTTGAGTCACATAACAGCTTAATTTTAAAAATATAAAATATTATGATAAAAAAATTGGTATATGAGAAGTTCATACCTGAAAAAGTCATTTCCTTTGGGCCAAATAATATCAGCATATTCTTGGACATTAACTTTAGAATTGGGATCGGTCAACTGAAGAGCTGAGAAAGGAAACCCTAACTTGGAGAACCATGCGCCATGATAAGGCAGCTTTTGGGCGTCAGTAAGTTTGTTCACAGCCGGCCTGTTGAACATCTCCGGCACCACCAATCCAAGCAGCTTATTTCGTAGCTCAGAACTAACCTCACTGTAAATAACTTCAAAGCCGCCATAAGTTTCTAGAGCTTCTGCAATCTTTAATCGAGCTGTCGTCCAAATCTTTTCGTCAAAACCTTTCATGTCTAATCCGCTCAAATCTACTTTTGGCAGCGCAGGAATCTGTGTGTCAGCACCATCCATATATCCCATCCTTGTTAAATATTTTCCTTTGCCCTGATGTTTTGATGCTATGCTGTTACTTTGGTCTGGGGGGAATTTATATTGGTGTAAGATTATTCCATCCGAAGTTAATGTCATAAACATATCCATAAAAAAGTGCATTTAAGATGGTGTTATGTTTTATGTGATCTTAAAAAAATGAGTGTCATGTATTTAAATATTAAAATTTGGCTATTAGATATGTAAATACATAAGAATTGTATCGTATGTATGCAGAGGACAATTAAAAAAAAACAAATTTGAGTCACACAACTGGTTAATTTTAAAAATATAAAATATTATGATAAAAAA
>NW_018220801.1:0-5960 GCF_001263595.1 Phalaenopsis equestris
TGCGTAAAAAAAATAATAGACTAATAGTAACTCCTCGTAAACATAAAAATAAAATAAAATTATGAATGATTTGAATGAGACATATTCTTCGTGAAATCAAAAGATTCAAAATGATATTCATGATTTCTAATAAAAATATGACATGATATAAAAAATAATATTTTAATCAGATGGTCGGCTCGACCGCCGGTTCCAGCAAGTTTTTTCTAGTTCGATGCGGAGCTAATTTTCAGCTCAACCATGATTATACTATGGTAAGTGTGGTTCATACCACATACAAGAACATGAGCAGTGCACGAAAAAAAAGCCCACCAAAGACACCAAAAATATGGAAGGCACCAGGGAGTTTATTAATCAGTTGATCCATGAGTTGAAGGATCGGATGTTGGATGTTGTCATGACTTGGCATGGGGTTTGGAGTTAACCAAGGCAGGTACAGATGACCAGAGAATGTGAATTTTTTTTTTTTATTCGTCTACAAGTTAACAGATGAAAGAGTCACTATAAATTAAATTGAAGTGGTACAATTAAAATTACCTCGTTGATGGTTGTCCGCGTGTTAATATTTTTTTGTTCTATCGCTCATCTTTTAATAATTTAATTAAACCTTAAAAGATAGTTAAAACAACTAAGAACAAGAACTAAACGAGCAAGTGTATATTTATACTCCTAAACTACAGTAATAAAATGAAAAGAAAGAATAATATGCATGACAATTAAGTTTCTTTATAAATAAATATAGACATTTGACATATTATTTAAAAGGGTTTATATCGTTATCATATCAATATTATTTCATATTTATACAACCATCACATGAGAAATATTCTAAAAATCATGTCAATTAAGATACATCAATATCAATATATTTTTCCATTTACATGCACAGGTGCATTAGTGTTCCTTCATTAGTACAATCAAAGGGTGTTTCATCACAATCAAGTATGCACATGCAAGCATACTATAAATCATTTTGTTACATTCTAAACATCATCCAATATCTTTCTTTTAGAATATGTATATGTAGTACATAAATGTAACTATGCAAATCATTCACATTCATTTTTAGATGATCAAATTAAAAAATGAGACAAAATAATCATGTTATAATTGCAGTAACAAGATAACTTGATTAATGTGACTGCTTTAGAAGAAGTGCAAACTATTACCATAATTTAACAATAAAAATATTCACCTCGATTATCGATGATTTTAAATTTTCTCTTCACTTATCTCCAATGTGAAACCTAAAGTCAAGTGCATAAAAATCATTACTAATTTATTATATTTTAATCTTATTATAAGAAAATAATTTGTCTTAATTTGACCCTTCGAAATATCATATTATTTTATTTTTATTATATTGTTCGTTATCTTCATTTAATTAATATTATTATTTTTAAACAATTTAAGCTTAATAAAATATTGATGGTAAAGTTAGTTTAATTTTTTAGTTACTTATGTAATTTATATTTTTGTGGTAGTCATATTTCCATTTATTTTGCATAACAATTCATTATTAAACAAACAAATGAACTAAAATAAAATCAATATTACTATAAATTTTTTGTAGCTTAAAACCCAATTTATTTAAACATTATTATTAATAACTAATAATTAATACTATATTAAATTTATAAATTAAAGTTTATTAAACCATACCTTCGGTCTAATCCACGCAAAGCCACACAACCGCTTCTTCTTCTTCGCTTCTCTTTCGCATTGTATTGCTTGACTCCATAAAACTTTTCCAATAGAACTCCAAGTACACACACTTCCTCTCCTTCTCTTCTTCGTTGGAAGGCAAGGACACAACTGAAGCTCTTCCTTCATCTTCCTCTTCAACTCAGCTCGACTCAACACTACACAAGAGATCTCCAACCTCTCCTCGGCTCAGCAACACTTCGCTCAATACTACGAAAAAGAATTACATCAGGACTCCGCATGCAAAGCTGTTTACGGAGTCCAATCTCGAGCTGACACGAGGAAGGTCGGGGCTCACCTACATAAAAAATGAAAAAAATGAAAACATGCGACCCGACTTGACCGATGCGTTACTTACCCTTGTCGATGCGTTATAGGAATATTTCATCGCGTTATGTATATTACTTCGTGTTATAGAGTCTTGCCCATGCATTATAAAAAATATTTTCTGCATTATTTATTATTATCACCGTGTTATAGGAATATTCTCTCGCGTTATTCTGAATATTTTTTGCATTATTCATGTGTTATTGGTGTGTTATTGAGGTGATTTTGAGATGTTATTGTTCTTTAAACAACAATGCCAACTCAAAATCACCTCCATAACACATGAATAACACATCAATAAAAGTTTTCATCTTGTCGTTTGATTGTATCAAATCAATAATACATCAAGAACATATGAATAACATATCAATAACACATTAAATACAGTGACTGAGGTGATTTTGAGGTGTTATTATTCTTGAAACAATAATACCAACTCAAAATCACCTCCATAATACATGAATATCACATCAGTAGAAATTTTCATCTTGTCATTGGATTGTATCACCTCAATAACACATGAATAACAATCCAATAACACATTTAAAATAACGATTAAGGTGATTTTGAGATGCTATTGTTCTTTAAACAATAATTATAACTCAAATCACTTCTATAACATATTAATAGCACATTAGTAAAAGTTTTTATCTTGTCATTTGGTTGAATCGGCTCAATAACACACCAATAACACCTGAATAATGGAGAAAATATTCAGAATAACGCGAGGGAATATTCTTGTGCTATGGAATATTTCTATAAAACATCGGTTGGGTCAGGTTGCAGTTTTCATTCTTTTTTTTACATCTTTTATGAAGGTGGGTCATGACCTTCCACGTGACAGCTCGAGATTGGACTCCGCAAGTAGCTATGCATGCAGAGTCCTGATGTAATATTTTTTTCTTTAACGAGGTAGATGGAAAAAAAATATTACATCAGGACTCTCCATGCAAAGTTGCTTGTGGAGTCCAATCTCAAGCTGACATCTGAAAGGTCGGGGCCCACCTACATAAAAAACGAAAAAAATGAAAATGCGCGACCCGACAAACCGATGCGTTACTTACCATTGTCGATGCGTTATAGGAATATTTCATCGCATTATGTATATTCCTCCGCATTACAGAGCCTTTCCCATGTGTTATAAGAAAATATTTTCTCGTTATTTATCCTGTCGTCGTGTTATAGGAATTTTCCCTCGCGTTATTATGAATATTTTTCACGTTATTCATGTATTATTTGTGTGTTATTCAAGTGATTTTGAGATGCTATTATTATTTAAACAACAATAACAACTCAAAATAATCTTCATAACACTGAATAACACATTAGTAGAAGTTCTCTTCTTATCATTAGATTGCATCATCTCAATAACACATGAATAACACAACAATAATACATTAAACATAGTGATTTAGGTGATTTTGAGATGTTATTATTCTTGAAACAATAATACCAACTCAAAATCACCTCTATAACACATGAATATCACATCAGTAGAAATTTTAATCTTGTCATTAGATTGTATCACCTCAATAACACATCAATAACATATAAATAACACATTAAAAATAGTGACTAAGGTGATTTTGAGATGTTATTGTTCTTTAAACAAAAATTTTAATTTAAAACCACTTCCATAACACATTAATAGCACATCAGTAAAAGTTTTTATCTTGTCATTTGGTTGAATCGCTTAAATAACACACCAATAACATATGAATAACACAGAACATATTCAGAATAATGCGAGGGAATATTCTGATGTGATGGAATATTCCTATAACGCATCGGTCGAACTGGGTCACACAATTTCGTTCTTTTTTCCATCTTTTATGTAGGCGGACCCCGACTTCCACGTGTTAGCTCGAAATTTGACTCCTCAAGCAACTTTGCATACAGAGTCCTGATGTATTATATTTTCCGATACTATAAGTTAGTAAAACTCCTCTCCCTTCGGTTTATGTCTCCTCGTTTCTTCTAACCCCTCTATTCAACTTCCTCACTCTCTCGCTTCGGTTTTCGGCTCCTCTCCTCATTTTTTTTTGTCTTTTTGTTTCCTTTTCCATTTTTTTAATAGAACCGTTACAAATGCTATTCAAGAGGCATTAGCTCGAGGAAGGGAGAAGCATCTCCAAGAGGAAAAGTTGACAACAAGCAGTTGAAGGGCACCCTTAACCCTGGATAGAGAAGGAGATTCATAGTACTTCAAAAATGTTGGGGCAGTTCCGATAGACAGTCATCGGTTTTGGTGTACTAAAGCACCCCACCAGCCAGTGAATACATTCTCTAGGTGAATCTCTGAGATTAATCCCCCAGAAAGGCTTCAAATCTCTACATTATAATCCTACAAGGGTCAAACTGATCCAATTAACCCATAGCTTCCTTTGAATTAATAGTATGCTTACTGAAGATAACTGATGCACTGAAGTGTCAATCTTTCTGCACCACGCTGAGGAAGTTGGTCCTCATGTGGTTCATTGGTTTACCACAGGGACTGATTGCCTCATTCATCCACTTCAGACGGTTGTTCATGGAGTAGATTACTAATGATAAGAAATCGCAGAAGAAGTCAAAGGACCTTATGCAAATCAGTCAAGGGGAGAATGAGACTCCACTCATTTCTTACCCGCTTCCAGAAGGATATGCTTGAAGTACGAGACCTGAAGCTGGCAGTGGCTCTTGCTACCCTGTCAGTGGCTAAAAGAGGGAATGTTCCAGTATGCTTTGAACTTATAGTGATTGAAGACCTTGGTCGAGTTGTTGGAGAGGGCCAATAAGCACATATTAGTCGAAGAGTATAACTCCACATATGCTTCATCTAAAGGAGAGCCTTCCACCCATTGCCCGCAAAAGAGAGCTCCACAAGGAGATAGGTGGACGTCGGGAGATGACTCACATCCTTATGCCCATCCATGTTATGAAGAAAATTGGCTGCCTTGGAAACAGATCACACAAATGAGGAGGCCAAACTCGCTAACTTGACTAGCAACTGACTCTCTATAACAAGTGCTCGTTGCCTAACCACAAACTACCAAAAATGATTATTGAGAGTTTTGATGACCCATTTAGTGTAAGCCATCTAGAATAAGGAGTATTTTAAGAAAGTACCACCAATAAAGATCATTGCTTACCTCTGGGATCCTAAGAAGTACTATAAGTACCACCAAAACTATGATCATGATACAGATGAATGTTGAGACCTCGAGAGCATGGTTGATGAGTTGATTAGAGTGAAAAAGCTCAAGGAGTTTGTAGTTTTAAGAGTAATACCGAGAGGAAAGATAAGGCGTCAGTGGAAGAGATCTTGAATGAACATGTTCGAGCCTATGCCATCCACATCACTGGCATAGTTCCTATCATGTTCGAAGTGGAGGAGATTCATCACGTCGAGCCAGTCCAAAGAGGCTTAGGTCAAGCTAATTATGTCAAGCACCATAGCACTCATATGCAACATGCATCACCCCATCCTTTTTATCACTATAGACCTGCCTCGCAAGGGGAATCCATATGACCATGCCATCATCATCACGACACTATTCAAAAACTAACAAAGAGAAAACATTCTTATCTACATTAGCAATTCAATGAATATCTTATTTAAAACATTGTTTGATAAGATGGATATCGGAAATTACTGACTTACTGTTGCAGCCACCCCACTCTATGGACTCTGAGGAGAAAGGAAGTCTTGAGAACTATCATCCTGTCAGATACATGGGGGAAAGTGACAAGAAGTTTACAGACATGGAGGATTTCCTAGTAGTTATCTTGCTACCAACTTATAGTGCCATCTCCGACTGGCCTCTTTTCAATAACTTCAAGGTTGTTACCTCGACATATCACATGGAGGTAAAGTTTCAGGGCGACGGAGAGGTGATTATCATTAGAGATAACTTGTAGCAATCCCACACTTGCTACCTTCAGACGAT
>NW_018220802.1:0-1649 GCF_001263595.1 Phalaenopsis equestris
TCAATTTAATCATTGAACGGACTAGGCCCAACCATTAACATTGGTGATGAAGACATTTCTGAAGACGAGATAATGATGAGAAGATGGAAGAGACCTCAGTACAAGATATCCTTAGAAAATACAGAAAAGAATGAATATGAAACAATGTATGATCGCATAAACCACTATGTGAATGTTATGACCCTCACTCTGATTCTCCCTCAAATGGTCAAGAGTTTAGAGGTCAAGGAAGTCCGTAGTGTTGGTTCAATGTCGATAACATAAAAATCTACCATGCTTATACCTCTACCAAGCCTAAAAAACATGTAAATTTGGATGATGATTCTAATGAATTAATGGAATTGCCTTTGGTTACTTCTCACCTTGTGTTCAAAAGTTAATTCAACACGGACACTTACCAAATAAAATGCCAAAAGATAAATTTCAACTTTTTTAAAAATTATGGAATGGTAAAAGTAGAACTCCAAATTCAAAAGAGGGTCTTGGATTTGGTACAGTCGAACCAGTCAGTGATTTTGAATTTTGTATGGTTGTTATTGGTGAGTCAGAAGAGGATTACCTCGATATAGAGGATGACTCTACTGATCAACTAATAGAAGATGCTCTGCCGAAATTTGAGGAGGAAATTAAATCTACCGTGAATGAATTGAAAGAGATTAATATTGGGACTGAAGAACGACCGACCCCGACCTACATTTATAAGTTCTCTACTCAATGACGAAGAATCTGCAGAATTGATCAAACTATTAACAGAATTCAAAGATTGCTTCGCATGGAGCTACGATGAAATGCCAAGACTGTCAGCAAAGGTTGCAGTCTATAAACTTGGGGCGAACAAGAATATAACCCTAGTAAAACAAGCTTCCACGAGAATGCTCCTTAAAATAGAACAACAAGTCATCGCTGAGGTGAGGAAATTAATAGACGTCAACTTTGTAAAAGAAGAATAGTACCCCATATGGTTGGCTAACCTTGTACCTGTTAAGAAGAAAAATGGACAGATCCGTGTTTGTGTCGACTTCAGAGATTTGAACAAGGCATGTCTAAAAGACAAATTACCACTACCCATACCAGAGATGACGGTGGATATCACTTCAACACATGAAATTTTCTCCTTCATGGACGGATCGTCGATGGCTGCCAAGGATGCAGCACTTACAGCCTTCAAATCACCGATCAGAATTTTCTGCTTCAAAGTGATGCCGTTCGACCTAAAGAATGTCGGAGCAACATATCAGCGCGCAATGACGAAGATTTTTGATGACCTCATTCAAAACCAAGTAGAATGCTACGTGGATGATTTGGTTATCAAAAGAAAATAAAAAAAGACCATTTGTATGATTTGATGATCGTGTTTGAACGGTTACAACGATATGAACTTAAAATGAATCCCTTAAAGTGCGCCTTTAGCGTTACTTCTGGGAAATTTCTAGGATTTGTTGTCTGTAATAGAGGAATCGAAATTGACTAGGATAATATTAAAGCTATCTTGGAAATGCCTCCTCCTAAAACTTTGAAACAACTACGTTCCTTCCAGAAATTCTTAGAATTTGTTGTCTGTCATCGGGTTATCGTCAGCTAGGTCCTCTCTCAACGATGAGTTACCATATGAGAAAATACTACAAATGGAATTCTCTAGTGCGCAACGT
>NW_018220803.1:0-777 GCF_001263595.1 Phalaenopsis equestris
AGCATATATAAAGTTGCTGTCACTATACACATCTTTCAACTGATAAAATTCATTAGTCTTTCTTGGAGTAAACTCCATTTTCCCTCGAACAAACACATAGTCTTCAAAAGTCTCCTTGAAATTGTCGTAGAACTCCATCACTACACCATTAATCACCTCGGTAGTAAAGTAGCAAATATTCTCCCACTGTCGAGCATTGATTAATCTCTCGACTTCTTCTCCCAGATTTTTAAATCTTCAATATGAAATCACTTTTTTAGTTGTACGTAGACTATTGAAGCAAATGTTGGTCTTATAGTTGACAAACTTTTGATGATCAAAATCTATATTTCTCTTTTCTTTGCTCATTCTAGGTTTCATGGTAAATCTACAAAAATTTGATAAAATCCAAATAAATTTCCAAAAAATTTCAAAAATCACAATTGGAAACGTTTTAAACTTAAATCTACTAAGTAAGAGTTCTTCACCAAAGGATTTTCTCAAAATCTTCCAAAAAAAATCTCAAATTTTCAGATCTCGGCAATGTAAGATAAATCCTTGGTGAAAATAAAAAATTTTGAGTTCAAAGTATAGCTCTTACCTAAAGAAGATGAAATCCAAACTTTGTTTACCTTAAAATCACCTCAAATCCGAGCAATAGTAAGCCCTAAGTGAAAAAACTGGAGGTTGAAGATGACTAAAGAAGTAAAATTGGTGTTTCAATGTACAAATTGCGAATTTTAAAGATATTTAGGTCGGTTCGGGTCGAGGGCGCTGACAGCGCCAGTGGCCAAAAAA
>NW_018220804.1:0-385 GCF_001263595.1 Phalaenopsis equestris
TAATAACAAAACTGAAATACAAAGTTTAAAAAGTAGCTACTAAACTATTAAACTATATTTATGTAACAAAATTTTCTTATGTGAAAAAACATCTTTCCCACTACAATGAGGTTTTGGTAAAATGAGATGAGATAAATGGTTCAAATATGTATTGTGTCAAATAGGAATAATTTTAATTCTTTGCCCTGATATAGTGTTATAGAAAATCATTGGCTAATCCCAGGTTTAGTCCCTAAATCCATGGCTAGGCTAGGAGGCACTTCTCTTCACCTAAAGGCTAACTCTCACTTTAGTTTTTAAACACTAAGACTGAATTGTGGATTTTAATCTATTAGCCTAAAGATTCTCATATTCTACACCCAACAAAGTATATTTTCTTATTTAT
>NW_018220805.1:0-425 GCF_001263595.1 Phalaenopsis equestris
GTGAGCCTTAGCACAAGTCCCGATGGGTTAGAGTCTCTCACCCTCCTTGCTTTGATTTTCCCCAGCCTTACTTGGAGAAGCTGGGAGGTCGGACTTGACAAAGAGAGAGAAGCTTTGTAGCTTTCTCACTTTGCAAAGTCTGGAGGAGTTCACAAAATGAGAAAAACTTTATAGCTAGCCCATTTCGTGACGCCGTGGAGAGTTTCCCCTCGGAGATCCGGGGAGAAACTTCTCACATTTCCTCGCCAAAACAAGAGGCGGCGGTGTCGCATATCCAAGGTTCTAAACCTTAGGTTTCCTAGGTGATGTCGTTAGTACGAGCGTGACTCACTATCATATGTGATCATGTGCACATCGTTGTTTGCATGTGCATATCTTGTAAGTTACATATTGTATGTGTTGACCTCACTTTTGGTTGAGGTCTA
>NW_018220806.1:0-1705 GCF_001263595.1 Phalaenopsis equestris
TGATGAGGAGAAGGAAGAGATTGAAAGTGAACATATTGAAAATGAATAAATACAAGTTCCTTTGGAGAACCCTTACCTCCGTTTCCTCAATGATTAAAACAAAAGAATAAAGACA
This sequence comes from Phalaenopsis equestris, assembly GCF_001263595.1. Lineage (NCBI taxonomy): Eukaryota > Viridiplantae > Streptophyta > Magnoliopsida > Asparagales > Orchidaceae > Phalaenopsis > Phalaenopsis equestris. The sequence continues at coordinate 116 of NW_018220806.1, forward strand.
AACAATTAGCAAAATTTTTGGAAATCCTTAAAAAGTTAACGATAAACATTCCTTTCATTGAGGCTTCGGAACAAATGCCAAAATATGTGAAATTTATGGAAGATATACTAAACAAGAAAAGAAAGTTTGTCGATCATGAGACCGTTGCACTTGACCATACAAAAATATAGTTGTGTAAAATTTATAAAGTTGACTCCGCTTTACAATGATTCCAAAATCTTGATTTGGTATTTTATAAATAGTAAAGTTAAGCTCGTAATGTCGGTATTCTACGCAAGTATACATATCGTTATCAAGTAATATAAGCCTTTATTTTTAAGTGCCAAATATCGATCCCACGAGGAAGGTTTAAATTTGAAATGATAAATTAACTAGGAAATTCACAGAAGTAAAATGAAATTACTATCACCAATTTTGAATGTTTAAGATACTATCAAAACTAAATTATTAACTAACAACAAAATTTAAATGCAAGGTTTAAAATTAATAACTACTAAACTATGTTTATGTGAAGAATTTTTGTACTATGAAAAAGCATCTTTCCCACGACAATGAGTTTTTGGTGAAATCAGATGAGATAAATAATTTAAATATATATTGTGTCAAATAGGAGCAATTTTAATTCTCTACCGTGATTCAGTGTTATAGAAAATCATTGGCTAATCTTAGGTCTAGTCCCTAAATCTGTGGCTAGGCTAAGAGGATACTGACTCCCACTCCAGAGCTCCCACTTCCCTTCCCCTAAAGGTTAAATATCGCTTTAGTTTTTAAACACTAAGATAAAATTAGGAATTTTTAGTCTGTCACCCTAGAAATCTACAATTCTACACTCAACTAAGTATATTTCCCTGTTTATTTCCACATAATTTCATGAACAAAATAATCCTTTATGGACGTAAATGTGATTCTCACTCTGTTGTAGAACTCATACTCAATTTCCTGGATTATATATTTCACAACATATTTTAACAATTCAATTGGCCAGATTGGAACCAAATTAAGAGCGGAGTTGAAAAGCCATCACAATTTATTTTAACTTTTAACATTAGCACATCTGAATTATCTCTTCATTTCACCAAATCTCAGAGTAAGGAGAATAATAAAGAAAATTACTAAGACTTCATGAGAAAGATACAACAAAACAAAAATTTCATATATAAAAGAATGTTCATACAACAATAATAAACAAGCAACACTTATCTGAAACTCTTTCTTAAAACAAATCCATTGTAGCCTCTCTTGAACTCTTTCTCTCTTTACAAGACTCTTGATTTTCTCTTTAAAAATGTATGGAAGAAGAAATCTCTCACTTCTCTCCCTTTCTTAACAACTCATAGAAGAAAATCACACTTAGACTCACCACACTAAACAATAGAGCACTCAAGTAAACTCAATTACAAACTAAACCCCCCTTTTTTTATCAATTTTTGCTCTAAATAAAGCATAATGTCAGCTCCTTTTCCGATCAAGTTTGGCTTTAAATAGAGCCTAGGGTAGGTTCTCCAATAGGTGCATCCAAAAAATCTTCAAAAACTTCCAAATTCTAATATAAATGTAAATATATAAATATATAGATAAGTTGCAATTTAA
>NW_018220807.1:0-218 GCF_001263595.1 Phalaenopsis equestris
CCGTCGAGTGTCGATAACTTTCAGAAGGATTAGTGATGACAAAACTCCATATAGATTTCAACCAGATCTGGAACTTGAAGAGTTGCAACCATATGAGTTATAAACTCGTTGCACCACTAGGCCATCCCAGAACAACAGCTTAGAAGGTTAGCTTGTTTAGTAACTCATAACAAAGTTTGTGAGAAGATCTTCTATTGGCAGGCATGCAGATGCAAAAA
>NW_018220807.1:268-1703 GCF_001263595.1 Phalaenopsis equestris
TACTCATAGATGTACTAGTTATGCGTATAACATGATGTACTTTCCATCTTTGAGATATATACATGATATATAAAAATGACTATGCTGAACTATGCATTGGTTCGTAACAATGAACATAACAGAACAAAACAAATTAAATTTGTCGAACAAGTCTTCTCAATTTTGAGATTCCTTGTTTGTGCAGTATGACCCCCACAAAATTGCGCGTCCTACACAATTTTTTTTTTCGTGATATCCCTATGGAGTCACAAACTATATATGATACTTGCAAATAAATTTTGCAAATTTTTTTCCTAAATAACATAAATTTCTACACATTATGCTTTCTGAAACACAAGATATTTTAAATCAGTCCGATAATTCTGATTTACTACTTTTCAAAAATCGATCCAATAATCTTAGTTTTTTTATCGAATCTGTTCGATACTTCTCATTCATAATTTTAAAAAAAATTGATCCAATAATTTCAATTTTTTTATCGAATCAGTTCCATACTTCTGATTCATAACTTTTCAAAAATTGATCTGATAATTTCAATTTTTTATCGAATCAGTTCGATACTTCTGATTCATGACTTTCAAAAAAAAAATTAATCTGATAATTTCAATTTTCTCATCAAATCAGGTCGATACCTCTGATTCATAACTTTTCAAAATTGATCCGATAATTTCAATTTTCTCATTGAATCAGTTCGATACTTCTGATTCATAACTTTTCAAAAATTGACCCAATAATTTCAATTTTTTTATCGAATCAGTTCGATACTTCTGATTCATAACTTTTCAAAAATTGACCCAATAATTTCAATTTTTTTATCGAATCAGTTCGATACTTCTGATTCATAACTTTAAAAAAAGTTGATCCAATAATTTCAATTTTTTTCATCGAATTAGTTTGATACTTCTGATTCATAACTTTTCAAAATTGATTCGATAATTTCAATTTTTTCATCAAATCAGTTCGATACTTCTGATTCATAACTTTTCAAAAATTGATCCGATAATTTCAATTTTTTCATCGAATCAATTCGATACTTCTGATTCATAACTTTCATAATTGATCTGGTAATTTCAAATTTTACTTTGAATCAGTTTAATATTTCTGATTCGTAATTGATCCAATAATTGTAATTTTTACTTTTAATCAGTTCAATACTTCTCATTCATAATTGATCCGATAATTTCAATTTTCACATCGAATCAGTTCGGTATTTCTGATTCATAACTTTTTAAAATTGATCTGATAATTTCAATTTTTACTTTAAATCAGTTCAATACTGCAGATTCATAATTGATCCGATAATCTCAATTTTCTCATCAAATCAGTTCTAGTTCTGATTCATAACTTTTCAAAAGTGATCTGATAATTTCAATTTTTCATATCAAATCAGTTCAATACTTCTTATTCATAACTTTTCAAAAATTGATTCAATAAT
>NW_018220807.1:1811-2504 GCF_001263595.1 Phalaenopsis equestris
ATCCGATAATTTCAATTTTCACATTGAATCACTTCGATACTTCTGATCCATAACTTTTCAAAATTCATCTGATAATTTCAATTTTTTACATTAAATCAGTTCGATACTATGTGTTATTTGTTGATATTTTTGTTGGATGTCTAGTAAATTGTAAAAGTAATATTTCTCTGCCGCATGTTTTTGTACTTCATTGTTACATGTTTAAGATTAAGTTTGGGGGAAAAAGAAAAATGTTTCAAATTTAAACCTTACTTATTTCCAAAAGTACTACAAATAAATTTGTATTTTATTTCTAATAATTATTATTATGTAGAGTCACCTTAAGGATGTTAGAATTTTAAATATAAAAATGGAGTAGAAAAACTTAGTTGATATTTTTAGTGAAAAGGGTGAACCTAGAGTTAAGGATATTTAGTGGAGAACTTAGGAAAATGAATAACAATCTTTAGTAGGAAAAATTGTATTTTGGAAAAATTAAGGATTCTTAGAATTTTTATTTTTGTTGATCCCTATTAAAAAAAATAATAAATAAAATTAAAAAAAAAACAAAATAACACACTTAACAACTAAAAAATAAAAAAAAAAAAAAGAAAATATCCAATCCTCAATGAGAGTGCTCACTGCCTGATCTTGATCAGACACTTATTTTAAAAAATTTCCCAGCGGAAACAAACAGCAGACACAAATTCACAC
>NW_018220808.1:0-15000 GCF_001263595.1 Phalaenopsis equestris
TTAAATGGGCAGGTAATATCTTTAATTCTAGTTCAGTGGTTTAGTGCTTGAAGGAATATGATTTTTATTATCATTTTCCAACAAGTGTAACGTTTTAAATTTGCCCTGAATATAGTCCAAAACTTCTCCTTTTATTTCATCTTCATTCTCAAAAAATTCTCCTTGCTTTAATATATCTTTAGACTTATTCTTAAACTGTTCATTACTCAGATAATCGGCTACTTCCATCCTAAAAAATTAATTATCTTTTTTTATTGCAGGATATTTCATAGCTTTTGCTATATTAAATTTTTCTTCTTAATCATTAAGTCTCATTATTAATTCTTCTTTTTACACATCTATTACAGCTCTTTCTGTTGCAAGAAATGGTTTCCCTAAAATAATAGGAATCTCTTTATCTTCTTCCGTATCTAATGCTATAAAGTCTACAGAGAAAATAAATTTATCCATTTTTACTAGTACATCCTCTATAACTCCCTTTGGATAAGTTATTGATCAATCAGCTAACTGAAGAGTTACATTAGTAAGGGAAATTTCTCCCAAATCTAAATATTTAAAGATTAATAAGAGCATAAGATTGATACTCGCTCCTAAATCACATAAAGCTTTTCCATAAAACTTTTCACCAATTGCATAAGGTATAGTAAAACTACCAAGATCTTCAATTTTTCAGTAAGCTTTTTCTGAATAATAGCACTACACTCTTCACTAAGTGCAACGGTCTCATGATCTGTAAACTTCATTTTCTTATTTAGTACATCCATCATAAATTTTACAAAACCTGACATTTGTTCCAAAGCTTCAATAGAAGGAATATTTATCGTTAATTTCTTAAGGATTTTCAAAAATTTTTTAAATTGTTTATCTTCATTTTTCTGCTTTAGTTTTTGAGGAAACGGAGGTAATGACTTTTCTAAAGAAACTTGTGTTTGTTCATTTTCATGTTGATCATTTTCTATTTCTTCCTTCTCTTCATCAACTTCAGCTTCTCTTTAGATCCTTGTTTCAACTTCTTTTCCACTTTGTAATTGAATAGCTTTAATTTGCTCATTATTTTGATCTTTTGGATTAACTTCCATAATACTCAAAAGAATTCCAGAAGGTCTGTTACTAAGTGCAGTAGCAATATGTCTTAATTGATTTTCAATATTTCTAATAGCAGCCCCTTGATTTTGTATTTGATTTCCTATATTCAACGTCACTTCTTCCATCTTCAACTTATTTTCCTTAACTTGTGGGTTAGGATTGGAGTTAAATCCTGAAGGATAATAAGGTCAAAAATTAGGATTTCATTGATTGTTCAGATTTATAGATGGATTCACCGAATTATTATAATTATTCCAACTAAAATTAGGGTGATTTTTCCAACCAGGGTTAAAATCGGTAGAATAGGGATTCTTATTTCAATTCTTTATAGTGTTTAAAGTTTCATAAGATGGTTGATTATCAATAATCTGTTCTAGTGAATTCTCCTCTATTACTGGAGCTATTTGAGAATAATTCACTCCTATTTGATCAATCTTTTTAGAAATAGCAGCAATTTGAGATACCAAAATAGACATTGCATCAGAATCATGAATATTGGCTACTCTTATAGGATTTACCCTTTTAGAGGGCCATTGAAAATTATTAGTAGTTATTTCTTCAATTAAGGAATATGCTTCATCAAAAGGTTTTGACATTAATGATCCACTCGCAGCAGCATCTATAATAGATCTTAGTGATCCTACTAATCCATTGTGAAGGTTTGAATTATTAACCAATCTGGCCAAGCATGGTGTGGATATTTTCTAATAATATTTTTAAATCTTTCCTAGGCTTCATATATTGATTCCCTTTCAAACTGACAAAAAGATGTAATATCATTTCTAAGCTTAGCGGTTTTCGAGGGTGGAAAATATTTAGCCAAGAATTTTTGTGATAGTTCTTCCCAAGTTCTAATAGATCCAGCAACTAATGAATTTAACCAAGCCTTGGCTTTATCCCTTAATGAAAAAAGGAAAATTTTAAGCCTAACAGCATCATTAGACACTCCATCATATTTAAATGTAGCACAAATCTCAAGAAAACTAGCAAGATATAAGTTAGGATCTTCAGCAGGTGTTCCTCCGAACTGATTATTTGTACCATTTGGACAATAACAGGTTTAGGCTAAAGCTCAAATGAAATAACAGCAACATCAGGATCTTGAATAGTCAGGTGAAGTTCATCTGCTGTCAGATTCACATATTTTTTTAAAGGTCTTTGTCGATTCTCATTTATTGGATATTCTAAGTTATCTGCCATTTCTTTTAAATTTCTAATTTCTCTTTGTTGTATTCAAATTATTCTAATAATTCGTTCAAATACGTTCTAAGTCTAAATCATAAGGTACTAAGCCTTTAGATCTAACATTTCACATAAACAAATAAAGTAAGCCAAGTAAAATTCTTTTAAAAAAAAAACTCTTAAATAAATTTCTTTTTTAATTTTTCATTTTTTGTATATTATTTTTTATTTTTAAATATCTTTATAGTATATATATTATCTCTAACTTTCCTAATTTATCAAATTTATTTAATTTACCTAAATTTAACTGTTACCTTCCCCACGCAACAACGCCAAAAACTTGATTCTGATTTTTTATATGTAAGGATTTATGCAGTTAACACACTACGACGCCAAAAACTTTATGAAGTTGTGTAAAATATATATAATTATAGGCAATTAATAATGGAATTCTACGCAAGTATACATATCATTATCAAGTAATCAAGTAATAAAGAACTTTCTATTTAAGCCCCAAATATCGATCCCACAGGGAAGGTGTAAGTTGACAATGATAAATTTTACTAGGAAATTTACAGAAAATAAAACAAAATCATTGTCACTAATTTTGAATGTTGAGATGTTATCAAAACTAAATTACTTAATTATTAGCAAAAACAAAAATGCAAAGTTTAAAAAAAATAAATATTGATCTACTAACTATGTTTATGTAAGGAAAATTTTTTATGTGAAATGAGATGAGATAAATTTTTATAATATGTCTTGTGCCAAATAGGAGAAATTATAATTCTCTACCCTAATACAGTGCATAGAAAATCATTGGCTCATCCTAGGTTTAGTCCCTAAATCTGTGGCTAGGCTAGGGGGATAATGGCTCTCACTCTAGAGCTCCCACTTCCCTTCACCTGAAGGCTAACTCTCGCTTTAGTTTTTAAACACTAAGACCAAATTGTGGATTTTAGTCTGTCACCCTAAAGATTCTCCAATTCTACACCAAAAAAAAAATATTTCCTTATTTATTTACACTTAATTCCATGAACGAATTTCTTCTCCAAGAAAACAAATGTGATCCTCACTCTATTGTAGAACTCATACTCTATTTCCTGAATCATATATTTCACAACATATTTAGTAATTCAGTTGGCCAAATCTAAATGTAAATTAAGTTTGGAATTGAAAAATCATCATAATTTATTCTATATTTTAATATTGGCACATCATATTATCTATTCATTTCACCATATCTCAGAGTAGGGAGAAATATAGAGGGAACTACTCAGATTTCATGAGAAAGACACAACAAAACATAAATTTCATATGTAAAATAAAGTTCATACAACACTAATAGACAAACAAAACTTATCTGAAACTCTTTCTCAAAGCAAATCCCTTGTAGTCTTTTCTTAGAAATGCAGGAAGAAGATATCTCTCACTTTTCTCCTTCTCCAACACTCCTACAGAAAGTTTCACACTAAAGCTCACCACAAAAACTCTAAACTATAAAAGAAAAATCACTCATGGACTCCAATATGGTGGTGGAATGAAGATGGATTATGAAGAATGGCAAAAATGGAGCGTGGTGGAACATTTTGGAGTGAAAAAAAGTCCATTTCCTGATGAATTTTGGCCCCAAATAAAGCCCAAGGTCAGTTCTCTAAGAGGTGCCCCCAAAAACTCTTCAAAAATTGTCCAAATACATCAAAGTTTTTAGAAATGGGGGTTGAACCGCCTTTGGCACCATCGACGCTAGTCTGGCACCGTTTGCACTGAGTAAAAATTTCAGCAGTTCTATTGTTCCGCGCTGTCGGCGCTTAGTAATTCCTCAAAAATGTCATTTTGACTCCAAATTCCATCCTTTTGCTTCATTTTTTCTTTAATTCCTGAAAATTAACACCCAATAAGAAAACATCAAAATACCTTCCATTAAAGTGCAATATCACCAAAAATAAGTATAAAATATGAGTCTAAAAATGCATATATTTTTGGTGTATCATATGCTTGTAAATCTACCTTTTTTTGTGAACCTCTAAGGTGGTATTCATGTAAATTTCCTTCTTTTTTTTCCTAGACATACAAATACAAAAGAATTGAGTGAAGAGTTGAAAGTTAGATAACCTGCTGCTCAATTTTAAGAAGAACATGCTGCTCAATTTTGAGAAGAAGATCAAAAATTCACGGCAATTCAGAGGAGCAGATTGAAGAATTGAAGGGTTAGATAAATTAGAAGGGAAATTTCCTGTGAGGTTGAAGCTCACAGTTAAGTAGGAGGGAGAGTGAGGAAAAGGGAGGGGACTGAAAGAAATGTGGAGAGGGAGACTCTCGTGTAGTCCTCTTCTCGGGGAGGAGAAGATTATGAAAAAATATTACATCAGGACTCTGCACATAGAGTTAAGTGCGGAGTCCAATGAAATCACGCCACACACTTGAACGTGAGAAAAAAAATCGGCCTGGTAATATAGGGGATTATTCCTCCCATGTTATTCAGGTGTTATTGTGTGTTATTCAAATGTTAATGTGTTATTATAACACCAAGAATATTCCCAGAATATAATAACTCATGAATAACATACAATAACACCTGAGTAACACGGGGGAATATTCCCCTGTGTTACCTGTGTTACCGAGAATATTCTAGTGTTGCATGATTTCAATGGACTCCGCACGTAACTCTAAGTGCGGGGTCCTGATGTAATATTTTTTTGAAGAATATAGGCGGTAGAGAGAGAGTGGATGGTGGGGAATAAAATAAATAAAAAAATCAAGCTCTTTTTTTTTTCTAAAACTGTGAACCGCCCAAAATTTGTTTTTTATCATTTCAATTTTTTTTCTTTTCCCTTTATATTATATATTTATTATTATTATTATTATTATTATTATATTACAATCTCTCATCTTTATAAAAATTTTAACTTTTCATTTTGTGTCATTAGAGATTTGATTTTGCTTTGGGGGGAATGGATTTGAATTAATTTTTGGGTGGCTTTTGGTCTTTGCATGAAAATAAATTTTCCTTGCTTGTCATGAGGATTGAATTTGTTTTTGCAACAGTGGTGTTTTGAAGTGGCGTTTTGAAAAGGCCATCGTGTGTTTGGAAATCCCATTTCGGTGGCACTTTTTAAGACTTCGTTGGCATATTACTATTAGACGCGAACACTGCGATCCGCATTTCATAGAGACGAAAGACTCTCGATGCCCCTCCTCACTCCTCTGCCCTAATTTCGTAAGCAGCAAATTGGTTCCGTCTCACACTGCAAGTTTCTCCGAATCCTTCGTATCTCCCTGCTATAACCCTAATTGAGTCCCTGGAGAGGTATGATTTTAAGAATGCTTCTTTTGGTTCCGTCGTCTCATATTTCGGTGCGTTGGGGGATCTGGATGGCCATTCTGGTTTTTTTTATTACGCCATTCTGCACCTTTTTTTCTTTCCTCGTCAAAGTAGCAGGATGGATGAGAAATGGATGAGAAATGGATGAGAAGGATTTACAATGTGAGGGGCTTTAGCTTGGTAGCAGGGTGGATGAGAGATGGATGAGCCAAACCCTAATTGTATGAACGTATTTGGCTCAGTAATAGCTACCTTATATTGAGTTTAATTGTGATTAGAAGGTTTTTTTTTAAAGATCCTTTGAAGTGCAGTTGAATGGCTTCAAATGCAATATGAGATTTGTTTGTTTGCAATGGAGTAAAATTTTTATTTGCATAAATGTATTTATCCTTTGGTAAGTGTTTATTCACAGCCCGATTTTTTATCTTTTGGGAGAAATAGATTAGTTTGGTGGCCAAATTTATGATCAAAGGCAAAGAGATTTCTGGTTCTTTCGTCTGGATTCTTTCTAAGTTGGTATTGAGCTATTTCCAAATCAAACATAGTTAGACAAAAGTTTGGTTTAGAATTTGAGGACTTATCCATTGAAAATCATTTTTTTTCTTTCCTACTCCTCGCTTCATTCTACTTTTTTGAAGGGGTCAAAATTCTGCTCTTTGTTAAGTTACCCCTTATGCATCTAGAAATCATATAATGTGATGAGATAGATCTTTTTTTTGTGTTATTACACTCATGCACGTTGGGGATGATTACTAAAATTATGTAAATTTCTAAATATTATACCCACGCCCATGTTAAGCCTTTTGAAACTACTTTATGATGCTTTAAAATTTTCATTTACCTCATGTAATATAACTCACTTTAGCTTAAATTTGGTGCAATCTCAAAGCGGGGATGTAGTTGTATAGATGAATTTGATAGATATAATTGTACATTGTATACATAAATTTTTATTATATACTAGAGGATTTGATATCCACTAAAGAAGAAAAATTATCAAAATAGAGAAATTAGAGTTTCCAACACTTTTTATTGAGTAAAAGAACAAAGTTAGATAGCTAAAGGATGCTCTACATGTTCAGACTTCTCTTTTTTTTATGTCATGGTTTATAAATGGAACCTATAGGAAAGAAAAAACTTTTGTTTTCTTTTATATAACATTCTTTCATACTAATTATATTTTGAAACTTTTGTACTTCAATTTGGAAGAATTACATTACATGACTTCTTTTTTTTCTAATGCTATGTTATTCTTTCTATTGTTGCTTTATTTGACTATCAATAAGAGTGCATTATTTGATCCATATTTTTTAATAGTCTCATTATGGTTGAAAACAAAGAATGGGCTACATCAGCAATGTAGGATAACGATGTGACCATCATTTTCTGCAATCTCTATATTAAGGAGATTGAACTTGGAAATGTTACTTTTGCATTTTAAATTGAATTTTATATTCCTATTACTAATTATATTTTCAATATGTATTTTGGTTTTAATTTGGTATCTCAAACTCTAGTTTAGAGGAAGTTAGAATAAAAAATATGTACTGCTATGTAATTACCAATTTGTCATGCAACAAATCTATATAAATATGTCTGTTCTTTGTGTTAATTGTCTAATAAAGTAAAAATTATAAGAAGTTCTTCACTTTAGTTCCTTCAGCTCCTGCATATTTCTTCAGTTTGAGTTTATTTTTTTGTTAAATTTCATTCAATTTATGTTAAAATTATAGTAAAATGTAAATTACTTTATTACAATTTATGTTGCACATAATTTAAGAATAGTTTTTCAAAATTAAATCTTGTAATGTGTAAACCATCTTTTATATACCAAAAATATGTAATCAAGTTGTTTTCCAAATACACTAACCAAACAACTAACAACTTATCCAGAATAGGGGCGGAATGGTGATTTATCCAGAATCAGCTATTTTTAAAACACACAAACCAAATGTTATCCATCTAATCAGGATAAGCTGCTTATCAACTGATTATCAGGATAAGCTGCTTATCAACAAATTATCAAGATAAGCTGGATAAGTTGCATCTACCCCAAATAAACCCCTAATCATGGGGATTTAGGTTAAGCATAGGTTTGTGTGAGTCACTTTTGTGGAAGGTGAAATAAGGTCCTCCTTTTTCCCCTTAGGGCATGGTGTACTTTCCATGGCTCATGTGGCTCACATAAGGTTTCAAGAAGATGTCATGGCTTGCATGTGGTTTAGCCAACTTTCATAAAAAAAAGAATTTAGGAATTTTGGAGATTTTACTGAGGTGTTGGTATAAATCCAAATGTGGGATAATTTAATAATGTATGACATGGTAAATGGTTTGATTTGATAAAATGGATGATGAAGATGAAATTGTCATGTGGGCTTTGGGCTTTTCAAAGGTATTAATTCTTAGGCTTTTGAAATTAGGTCAGATGGGCTTTTGAAATTCAATCATGATGGGCTCTTAAAATTTAATCATGATTGGCTCTTAAAATTTAATCATGAGACAAGAGGGTTAATTTTGGGCTTTGGTGAATTTTAGGACTTGCCATGATGAGACTTGGACTTTATTTTGAATTTGGGTTTGATTTTGGCTCATGGGTCCATTTTGGTGAAAATTGGATTTTGGGTCAATTTGGGGTGGTTTGGCTTGAGTTTGAATTTGGGATTGGAAATTGGTGAAATTTTGTTTGAATTTGGAATTGGGTGTATTAGGAGTGAATTGGGTGAAAAAATTGGGGTTTATTTGGTCAATTGAATGTAAATTGGGGTTTTAGGAATTTTGGAGATTTTTGGTGAAATTGGGTATTTGGGCTATTGATGCACCAAAAATATATGCACTTTTAGACCTATATTTTATACTCATTTTTTGTGATATTGCGCTTTAAAGGAAGGAATTTTTCATGTTTTATTGTGGGTTGTTGACTTTTAGCACTTGAAGCAAAAATGAAGCAAAATGGATGGAGTTTGAAGTCAAAATGGAGTTTTAGAAGAAATCTTCAGCGCCGAGGGAGTCAGACTAGGCACCGACAGTTCCATTCGACAGAAAGCATAGAATTAATTCAAGGGCCACTGGCACCGACGGTGCCATAATGGGCATTGACGACGCCAATGTTGGTGCAATGCCTGTTTTTAGAAGATTCGACGAATTTGGACGCTTTTTGAAGAGTTTATCGATGCACCTCTTGAAAAATTGACATTAGGCTCTATTTAGAGTAAATATTGATCAGAAAAAGCCCCCCCCCCCCCCCTTTTGCCCTCTTGGCCGTTTTTTCCCTCTCCTTAGAGTTTTGAGTTAGTTCTTTGAGTTTTGTGGTGAGTTTAAGTGTGAATTCTTTTCTAAGAATTATTAGAGAGAGAGATAAGTGAGAGATTTCTTCCTCCTTACATCTTCTAAGAGAGAATCAAGAGTCTTGTAAGAGAGAAAGAGTCCAAGAGAGGCTACAAGGGATTTACTTTGAGAATGTGTTTCACATAAGTGTTTTTTATTTATTATTGTTGTATGAATTTTTTTTTATATATGAAATTTGTGTTTTGTGGTGTCTTTCTCATGAAGTCTGAGTAGTTTTCTTTATCTTTCTCCCTACTCTGAAATATGATAAAATGAAGAGATAATTTGGATGTGCCAGTTTTAAAATATAAAATAAATTGTGATGGTTTTTCCACTATGTTCTTAATTTACTTTTTGATTTGGCTAATTGAAATGTTAAAATCTATTATGAAACATACGATCGAGGAAATGAAATATGAGTTCTACAATAGAGTGAGAATCACATTTAATTCCATGGAGGAGTGTTATGGAATTAAGAGTAAATAAATAGGGAAATATACATTGTTGGGCGTAGAATTGGAGATTTTAGGGTGACAGACTAAAATCCTCAATTTGGTCTTAGTGTTTAAAAACTAAAGCGAGTGTTAGCCTTCAGGGGAAGGGAAGTGGGAGCTCTGGAGTGAGAGCCAGTCTAACCATGTGTTTAGGGACTAAACCTAAGATTAACCAACGATTCTCTATAACACTGAATAAGAATAGAGAATTAAAATTGTTCATATTTGGCACATTACAGATTTAAACCATTTATCTCATCTCATTTAACAAATAACTTATTGTAGTGGGAAATATATTTTTTCATATTAGATAACATCTTCACATAAACATATTTTGGTAGTTGTTGTTTAACTTTGCATTACAGTTTTGCTAGTAGTTAATAAATTAGTTCTAATAATACTTTAAATATTCAAAATTAGTGACAGTATTTTTTACTTTATTGCTGTGAGTTTTCTAGTTAATTTATCATTTCAAATTTAAACCTTCCTCGTGGGATCGATATTTAGGGCATAAACAGAAAGTCTTCTATTACCTGATAACAATACGTAGACTTGCATAGAATCCCAACATAAATTGCTTAAATTTCTTGTTCATAAAATAACGCATCAAGTTTTTGGAGCCGTTGCAAAGCAGAGTCAACTTTATAAATTTTGCACAACTATAATTATCGTGGATCAAGTTTTTGGCACCGTTGCTGAGGAAGGTAATGATAAATTAAATAGATTTGGTAAATTAGGAAATTTAGTGATAAAAATTTAACATTAAAAATTAGAAAAAAGTTAAAATCATTAAAAAAAATCATAAAAAAATTTATATTTATTTAAGAGTTTTTTTAAGAAATTTTTTTTTTGCTTATTATATTTGTTTATGCATAATATTGGATTTAAAGGTTCAGTACCTTACGATTCAGAATTAGAACGAATTATTAGAAAAGTTCAAAAACAACAAAAAATTTAAAAAAATTAAACAAATTGGTAAATAACTTAGATAATCAAATAAATGAAAATCAACAAAAATTTTTAAAAGATAATTCTAATCATACAACAGATGAACTTCACTTGACTATTCAAAATCCTGATGTTGCTGCTAATTCATTTGAGCTTAAACCTACTATTATCTAAATGGTACAAAATAATCAGTTTGGAGCAACACCTACTGGAGATCCTAACTTACATCTTGCTAGTTTTTTTGAAATATGTTCTATTTTTAAATATGATGGAGTGTCTAATGATGCTCTCAGGCACAAATTTTTTCCTTTTTTATTACGGGATAAAACTAAATATTGGTTAAACTCATCAGCACTTGGATTTATCAGAACTTGGGGAGAACTATCACAAAAATTTTTGGCTAAATATTTTCCACCCTAAAAAACTGCTAAGCTTAGAAACGATATTACATCTTTTTGTCAGTTTGAAGGGGAAATGATATATGAAGCCTGGGAAAGATTTAAGGATCTCCTTAAAAAATTCCCGCACCAAAATGACTACTAATAATTTTCAATGACCCTCTGAACGAGTAAATCCTGAGAGAGTAGCTAGTATTCATGATTCTGATGCGATGTCTATTTTAGCATCTCAAACTGTTGTTATATCGAAAAAGATTGATCAAATTGGAGTGAACTAATCTCAAATATCACTAGTATTAGAGGAAAATTCACTAGGACAGATAATTGATACTCAACATCTTATGAAACTTTGAATGCTATAAATAATCAAAATAATAATCCCTATTCTAATTATTATAAACTTGGATGGAAAAAATCACCCTAATTTTAGTTGGAATAATTATAAAAATTTGGTGAACCCCTCAGGAAATTCAAATAACCAAGGAATCTTAACTATCGACCTTCTTATCCTCCTGGATTTAACTCTAACCCTAACCCACAAGTTAAGGAAAAGAAGTTGACTATGGAATGAATAATGTTGAACATTAAAAATTAAATACAAAATTTTGGGGCTGCTATTAGAAACATTGAAAAATAATTAGGACATATAGCCACTGCACTTAGTAACAGACCTTCAGTAATTCTTCCTAGCACTGTGCAAGTTAATCCAAAAGATTAGAATAAGGATCAAATCAAATCTATTCAATTACAAAGTGGAAAAGAAGTGGAAATAAGAATCCAAGTAGACAACCTCAAAATTTTATGGCTTGCTCTTTAATTCTAAAAAAGTTGTTGTTGTAGAACACATTCACTATCTCAAAGTTGTTATTTTGTACATTATTATCATTCTGCCCACAGCGTTAGTTCCAAGCTACTCATTGAAGTGACTGTCCTAAGGTCTAAGATTAAGGAATGTTTACCATATATGTTTCAATGTTTTGGTTTTGTTGTTGTTATTGTTCAAGTGTTATGGAGGGGTTAAGTTTATTAGAGTGACACCGGTTAAGATCTCACGGTTCCGTCATTCCGGTACCACTATTTTCTATTGGATTCACTTAGTCCATTTTTTAATTTACTTTGTCTAAATGAGTTGTTAAGCTTGTTTAAACTGGAGATATCTAGTTAGCAACCGTGGGTTACCTCATCCGAAGAACTACCATAAACCCGAAAGGATATATTATGTTGTTTGTTTTGTTTTGAAAATGTTGTTTATTTTAATCTTGAAAAAGGTTCATCTTAATTTTAAAAGTTTTTTGTTTTGAATTTTGTAAAGTATCCCAACCAAGCATGCATAATAAATTAAAGCACTGGGAAACTATAGTAATAAAATGACAATAAATAAACTGTAAATGCGTACCTGTTATCTTTTTGCTGCTTTCATTGAAATGTTAGCATTCATAATCATGTATATATTGCAGATTAAGAATAGGTACAGTGTAAAAAAGTAGTATTGATGCTTTACTTGTACAAGTTCAAAACTTGCTAGGTTCTTAAAGGTTTTAAAGGATGATTTTCTTGAACCAAGCATAATAAGTTCAATTGTCCTTGAAAGCATCCAAAAAATTATAAAGGTATTAGGGAGTACCCTAGACAACCTTTATATCCTTCTGAATCATTTTGAGGTCATTTGAACTTGTTACGTTGTTGAAAAAATCATCCTGAGGTTCATTAGGTTTAAGCTATACTCAATGTTATATCTCAATTAACCCATGAGACAGGGGAAAACCAAGCTTGAGCTTGTAGTGTTAGAAGGAGATTAGTTATGATTTATCTTTCAACTAACCCTCAAGTATCTTTAGATTAAACTTAGCTCACTACAAATCTCAAAAGACATTAGGGGTAAATGTGTAATTTAGGAAAAGTCATACTAAAAATGTTTTGTTCTTTTTGAAAGATCAACATATAACTCAACCAATGATTTGGGACTCGAGATTAGTAAATTATCAACTTTCCAATTTATTTCCAAAACAGTTAGGTCAATCAAATAGGCTTTTTATTCCAAAACTTAGCAATTTAGATAATTACATTTATACCCTTATTTCATAAAAATGGAGGTTAATTGGTTTCTACCTCTTAACCTCATGTTTCAATCATCTTAGAATGTTTTTTAGGATCAAAGTATTACCTTCTATGTTTTTAACCCATCCTAAATTTTGATTAGGGTTGAAAAGGTGGAAATTACAATTTTGCCCCTAAGGCTCCTATCTTCATAAATCTTTTAAATTAATCCACATGGGCTTGAAACTTTGTTGACCAAGCTCTCATGGGTTAATTAAGAAACCAGAGAAGAAACCATATTTTTCTTATTTTTATTTTAATTTTTATAACTATTTTAATCCAAAAAAAGAAATTTTCAAAATTAATTCATTTAATCAATCAAATTAAAGTTTTGGTCCTTAGGAAATTTATTGGAGATTCACCTATGTTAGAGGACCACATAGGCAAATTTTTATGATTCTCTTAATTATTTTTAAATTTTTATGATTCTTATATTAGTTTTTATTAATAAATAAATGTAAAATACATTTTAATTTCAAAAATTCAAGTTTTATTTTTCATTGACTCCTCTGATTTCAAGGAAGTCAAACCAATTGAATTTAAATATTTCTCAGTTATATTATATTTATTACAATTATTTTGGTGGATAATTTATAAAATTTTAACATACTGATTTTTATGTGTTTTAAAGTGTTTTTCTTTAATGAGACAAAGTTTTGTGTTTTTTGAAATAAATTTAAATTTTTGTAATTTTAATAATTTTTTTTATTAAAAAAGTATTTAAAAATACATTTTTACATTTGAACTTAATTTTTCTTTTTTTTAATGCCCATCTTTTTTTGTTTTTGAGTTTGGAGTATTTTTATTTTACTTTTATGATTTTCCTATACCAAGATATGTATTTTGAAAGTTTATGTATCTATTTGAATAAAACAATACCCTATTGATCTACATATCCATGTTGGCGCCCCGTCACCTCTTCGTCTCCAGAGCCAATGTTGTTTTTCACCTAACAAGTCTAAGTTTTGAACTAGTTTGAATGGCGTACAAAAAGATCCTCAAAGTTTAGATATTAGACATGTAAATTTAAAAAAATTAAGTGGCAAGCCTATGAATATTCAAGAAATATGTAGCATGTATGTGAATAAATATAATTTGTATGGTGCGCATGTCCTATATATAAACATTGCATAATATGTATGAGAAGATTTAGGAGACTGGTGAAAATATAAGTGTATAAGAAAATGGTGGCATAGATGTAAGTTTTAAAGCTTAGGTGTTGGACATGTAAATACATAGAAAAAGTATGAAACACATGCGGATATCAAAGTTTTGGTGTAAAACATATAACCCACAAGAATAAAAGTGTCATGCGTGTAAACTTTCTCCATTTTTTTTAAGGTATTAGGTATATAAATTCGTATGAATTAGGTGGTATGCAAGAAATAAATTTTGGGTGGCATGCACGTATCTCTCTCTCTCTCTTTCTCTCTCTCTCTCTTACATTGTGTAAGTTATGTAAATACTTAGGAAGAAGGCGGTATGCATGTAAATCTTCCTTATTTTTGTGAACCCCATGTAAATTTCCTTCTCCATTTTTTTTCTTACTACACATCTGAATAAAAAAGAATTGAGTGGTATGCTTGTAAAAAGAAAAAAGAAAAGAAAAGAAAGAAAGAGGAGAACCTGCTGCTCGATTTGGAGAAGAAGCTTGGAAGTTCACGGCAATAGAGAGGAGTGGCGTGAAGAGTTGAAGAGTTAGAGAAATTAGAAGGGAAAGTTCATGTGAGGTTGAAGCTCACGGTTAAGTAGGAGGGAGAGTGAGGAAAACAGAGAGAAATAAAAAAATTTACATGGAGAAGAATATTGGGGGTAGTGAGTGAGAGAGTGGGCGAGAGTGGTGTAGTCCTCTTCACGGGTAAGGAGGAGAAGAATATAGGGGGTAGAGTGAGAGTGAGAGAGAGAGTGGATGGTATAGTCCTCTTGACGGGTAAGGAGGAGAAGAATATAGGGGGTAGAGTGAGAGTGAGAGAGAGAGTGGATAGAGAGTGAGAGTGAGAGACAGTGGATGGTGGGGAATAAAATAAATAAAAAAAACAAACTTTTTTTTTTTTCTAAAACCGTGAACCCGCATAAATTTTTGTTTCTTTTTTTACCCTTTATTTTATATTTATTTATTATTATTATTATATCACTTGTCAATTTG
>NW_018220809.1:0-250 GCF_001263595.1 Phalaenopsis equestris
TTTTGATATTATAAGTGCTTATGCTCCTCAAATAGATGATTTAGATGTATGTTCTAAAGCTAAATTGTGGAATGACTTAGAAAACTTAATACAAATGATACCACTTGAATAAAAAAAATTTTATTGGAGAAAATTTTTTACCGGTATTGTGGTAGAAGATTTCAGAAATATTCATGCTGTCTACGGTTATGGGGTGACTGATGAAGAAGTAGAACCATTTTAGATTTTGCTTTAGCGTGTGATTTTATTA
>NW_018220810.1:0-1383 GCF_001263595.1 Phalaenopsis equestris
TTATTTATTGAATCGATAAGAAAGATATTAATATACCATTTTTTTCTATTATTTAAATTACAGTAAAATAATTTAAATATAATTACTTCATTTGGTTCAACCCCAGTTGAACCATTGAACCTTCAACCTTTATTTCTTCCGATTTGATGTCATGTCTGATTTTTACATCCTTGAAAATAATAGTTATTCATGTCAACTTCGGATCAACCTAGGGTTGGTGGGTCAAATCGAACTTGGCCCATAAAATTAAACAGGTTGAGATTCTTAACCCTAACCCAACCCAAAAATTGAACCCAAAAATTAATCGGGTTAACCTGTACCAAAATATTTGAGTCAGGTCATTTTTGACACCCATAATTTAAAGGATGATTGATAATTTAGAAGCTAATCAAGTTTATGCACATAAAACTGGAATGGATTACAATCACAATGATAAGCCAATTTATTTGAATGCTAATTCTAGGATATAGGAGAATTATCTTAAGAAAAATGATACCATTTATGAAAATCACAAGCATTAAAATGCATGATGACAACCCATAAAAGTTAAAATTG
This sequence comes from Phalaenopsis equestris, assembly GCF_001263595.1. Lineage (NCBI taxonomy): Eukaryota > Viridiplantae > Streptophyta > Magnoliopsida > Asparagales > Orchidaceae > Phalaenopsis > Phalaenopsis equestris. The sequence goes on from NW_018220810.1 coordinate 556, forward strand.
AAATGTCAGCTTATGATAGTAAAATTAATCCTGAATATTTTATTGATTAGTTACTGAATTTTGATAATTTCTTTGAGTGCTAAATCATGTTAGATGAGTAATAAGTGTGTTTTGAAAAAATGACATTACGTGATAAAGTTAAAACTTAATGCATGTGAATGGAGAGAGAAAAAAATTGGAAAACAAACCTACTACCACATGAACTAAAATGAAAAAAGAAAAGTCTTTATTAATTGATATTGACTAAATTCTTGTGTTTTATGATCATTTAGCATCCAGCTACAACACTCAAAGTTTAAATCAAGCTTAAGATATGATATCAAAAAAGATACATATCATTGCATTCCACCACTCAAGCATAATTTGCAATTTTCATTGGATATTAAACAAGTGTCAATATTTCATATGCAAAAAACAAGACTAAAATGGAGAAATAAAAAATTGAGGCATTTGTCTTAGCCATGAGAGATGTAAACTTTGAAATAAAATAAAAAAAACAGCAACAACAATCCTTTATTCCACTAAGTGAGGTCGCCTAACTGAATCCTTTTTCTCCATTGTGCCCTCTTGAGTGTCATATTTTCTTAAAATTATACATAATTCATAAATAAATACAATTTATTTTAAGCACGATTTATGTTTAGTATGATTTATTAAGAACAATCCAAACACTATTTTAACAAAAAATAAGCACCGTATGTTAGTGTTAATAAATCCACTCTTTTATTCCCACACGATAAGGTAAATGACACGATCTTGCTCTTGGGGTCGAGACAAAAACCCATGTCGTCTCCTACTTTCACAGTCAAGCGATTGGAATGAATATGG
>NW_018220811.1:0-365 GCF_001263595.1 Phalaenopsis equestris
AGGGAGTACAAAAAGACATCTAGCTCTCTTTATTATATATAGTGGGATAGTCTTTTTCTCTCTCCTATTGCATACTCTTCCCCTCACAAAATTCCCTCCTCCTCTTCTTCTCTCTCTTGGTTCTTCTTCTCTCTCTTGGTCCTACTCTTGGTCCTAGTTTCTTCTGTTCTAGAGAAATAGAGACAAGGAAAGTATGAGGAGAGTGTTAGAAGAAAATAGTGAGAGAAAGAGTAAGAGTTAGAGATCATCGCTCTCCCTTTCTTCTCTAATCTCTTTTCTCTCCCCTATTAGCAATAGAGTGGAAGAAAGAGGAGACAAAAAATATCTACTTCTCTCGATTAGATGAAGAGGGATAGTTTTTTTCT
>NW_018220812.1:0-1761 GCF_001263595.1 Phalaenopsis equestris
AATTCCTTTAATATCCGCTAAAGTCCATCCAAAAGTCTTTTTATATCGTTTTAACAATTCTATTAATTTATGTTCTTGAATCCTAGTTAACTCAGAAGACACAATAACAAGCAATGAAGATAAATCTCCTAAAAACACATATTTTAAATGGGCAGGTAAAACTTTCAGTTCAAGTTCATGTGATTTAATACTTGAAGGAATAAGATTTTTATTTTCATGTTCCAACAAATCTAAAGTTTCAAATTTGTCCTAAAAATAATCTAAATTTTCTTCTTTTATTTCATCCTCATTCTCAATAAATTCTTCTTGCCTTAATTTTTCTTCAAACTCTTTCTTAAATTGCTCATTATTTAGACAATCAGTAACTTCCATTCTAAAACATTTATTGTCTTTTTTATTGCAGGATATTTCATAACTTTTGCAATATTAAATGTTACTTCTTGATCATTAACTCTCATTATTAAATCTCCTTTTTGCACATCTATCACATCTCTTCTTGTTGCAAGAAATGGTCTCCCCAAAATAATAGGGATCTCTTTATCTTCCTCCAAATCTAATACTATAAAGTCTACAGGAAAAATAAATTTATCCACTTTTACTAATAAATCTTCTTTAACTCCTTTATGATAAGTTATTGATCGAGCAACTGACTGAAGAGTTAAGTAATAGGGGAAATCTCTCCTAAATCTAAATGTTTAAAAATCGATAGAAGCATAAGATTGATACTCGCTCCTAAATCACATAAGGCTTTTCCATAAAAATTTTCACCAATTGCACAAGGAATAGTAAAACTACCAGGATCTTTTAATTTTCAGGAAGCTTCTTCTGAATAATAGTGCTACACTCTTCACTAAGTGCAACGGTCTCATGATCTGCAAACTTTATTTTTTTATTTAGTATATCTTTCATAAATTTCACATAACATAGCATTTGTTCCAAAGCCTCAATGAAAGGAATGTTTATCATTAATTTTTTAAGGATTTCCAAAAAATTTATAAATTGTTTGTATTTATTTTTCTGCTTCAGTCGTTGAGGAAACGGAGATAATGGTTTTTCTATGGGAACTTGTGTTTGTTCATTTTCATTATGGTCACTTTCAATCTCTTCCTTCTCCTCATCAACTTCAGTTTCTCTTTCGATTCTTGTTTTAACTTTTTTCCCACTTTGTAATTGAATGACTTTAATTTACTCCTTATTTTGATCTTTGGGATTAACTTTCACAGTACTCAAAAGATTTCCTGAAGGTCTATTATTAAGTCCAGCAACAATATATCCTAATTGATTTTCAATATTTCTAATAGCAGCTCCTTGCTTTTGTATTTGATTTCACATATTCAACATTACCTCTTCCATTGCTAGCTTCTTTTCCTTAACTTGTGGGTTAGGGTTAGAGTTAAATCTAAGAGGATAATAAAGTTGATAATTAGGATTTCCTTGGTTGTTTAAATTTCCTGAGGGGTTCATTGAATTGTTATAATTATTCAAACTAAAATTAGGGTGATTTTTCCATCCAGGGTTGTAATAGTCAAAATATGGATTGTTATTTTGATTATTAATAGCATTCAAAGTTTCATAAGATGATTGAGTATCAATTATCTATCTGCCTCAATGAAAGGAATGTTTATCATTAATTTTTTAAGGATTTCCAAAAATTTTGTAAATTGTTTGTCTTTATTTTTCTGCTTCAGTCGTTGAGGAAACAGAGGTAATGGTTTTTCTATGGGAACTTGTGTTTGTTCAATTTCAATATAAAAAAAAAAA
>NW_018220812.1:1771-4024 GCF_001263595.1 Phalaenopsis equestris
CCTAATTGATTTTCAATATTTCTAATAGCAGCTCCTTGATTTTGTATTTGATTTCCCATATTCAACATTACCTCTTCCATCATTAGCTTCTTTTCCTTAACTTGTGGGTTAGGGTTAGAGTTAAATCCGAGAGGATAATAAAGTTGATAATTAGGATTTCCTTGGTTGTTTAAATTTCCTGAGAGGTTCATTGAATTGTTATAATTATTCCACCTAAAATTAGGGTGATTTTTCCATCCAGAGTTGTAATAGTCAAAATATGGATTGTTATTTCAATTATTAATAGCATTTAAAGTTTCATAAGATGATTGAGTATCAATTATCTATCCTAGCAAGTTTTCCTCTAATACTGGTGGTATTTAAGAATAGTTCACTCCAATTTGATCAATCTTTTTTCGATATAACAACAATTTGAGATGTTAAAATAGACATTGGATGAGAGTCATGAATACTAGCTACTCTCTTAGGATTTACCCGTTCAGAGGGCCATTGAAAATTGTTAGTAGTCATTTCTTCTATTAAAGAGTATGCTTCATCAAAAAGTTTCGACATTAGTGATCCACTGCAACAACATCTATAATAGATCTAGGTGATCCCACTAATCCATTGTAAAAGTTTGAATTATTACCAATTTGGTAAAGCATGGTGTGGTCATTTTCTAAGAAGATCCTTAAATCTTGCCCAGGCTTCATATATCGATTCCCCTTCAAACTGACAAAAGATGTAATATCGTTTCTAAGCTTAGCGGCTTTCGAGGGTGGAAAATATTTAGCCAAAATTTTTTATGATAGTTCTCCCCAAGTTCTGATAGATCCATGTGCTAATAAATTTAACCAAGCTTTAGCTTTATTCCCTTAATGAAAAAGAAAAAATTCTAAGCCTAACAACATCATTAGACACTCAGTCATATTTAAAAGTAGCACAAATTTAAAAAAAACTAGCAAGATGTAAGTTAGGATCTTTAGTAGGCGTTCCTCTAAACTGATTATTTTGTACAATTTAGATAATAGCAGGTTTAAACTCAAATGAATTAGCAGCAACATAAGGATTTTGAATAGTTAAGTGAAGTTCAATTGTTGTTGGATTAACATAATCTTTTAAAGATCTTTGTTGATTTTTATTTATTTGATTATTTAAGTTATTCATCATTTTGTTCAAAGTTTTAATTTCTTTTTATTGTTTTAGAATTTTTCTAATAGTACGTTCTAATTCTGAATCATGAGGTACTAAACCTTCAGATCTAATATTTTGTATAAACAAATATAATAAGCAAAGAAAATTTCATAAAAGTACTCTAAATATATAATTATATATTTATTTTTGGATTTTTTATTTTATAATTTTTTTATTTTATGTTTTGTATATTTTTATCTCTAAATTTCCTAATTTACCAAATTTATTTAATTTACCGTTACCTTCCCCGACAACGGTACCAAAAAACTTGATGTGACGGAAATATAGTTGTGTAAAATTTATAAAGTTGAATCCGCTTTACAACGGTGCCAAAATCTTGATGTGATATTTTATTAATAATAAAGTTAAGCTCTTAATGTCAGTATTCTACGCATATATATGTATCATTATCAAGTAATATAGGACTTTATATTTAAGTCCCAAATATCAATCCCGCGAGGAAAGTTTAAATTTGAAATAATAAATTAACTAGGAAATTCACAAAAATAAAATGAAATTACTTTCACTAGTTTCGAATGTTTAAGATAATATAAAAGCTAAATTATTAACCACTAGCAGAATTTAAATACAGAGTTTTATAATAGTAACAATTGAACTATGTTTATGTGATGAAGTTCTAATATGAAAAAATATCTTTCCCACTACAATGAGCTTTTTGGTGAAATGAGATGAGATAAATAGTTTAAATATGTATTGTGCCAAATTTGAACAATTTTAATTCTCTACACTTATTCAGTATTATAGAAAATCATTGACTAATCTTAGGTTTAGTCCCTAAATCCATGGCTAGGTTAGGAGGATACTGGCTCCCACTCCAGAGCTCCCACTTCATTTCCCCTGAATGCTAACTCTCGTTTTAGTTTTTAAACACTAAGATCGAATTGAGGATTTTTAGTCTGTCAACCTAAAAAAATCTCCAATTCTACACCCAACAAAGTATATTTTCCTATTTATTTGCACTTAATTCCATAAATTAAATACTCCTTCATGGACTTAAATGTGATTCTCACTCTGTTGTAGAACTCATACTCCATTTCCCGGATCATATGTTTCACAACA
>NW_018220812.1:4062-5289 GCF_001263595.1 Phalaenopsis equestris
AAAAACCATCACAATTTATTTTATATTTTAACATTGGCACATCCAAATTATCTCTTCATTTCACCATATCTCAGAGTAGGGAGAAAGATAAAGGAAACTACTCAGACTTCATGAGAGAGATACAACTAAACACAAATTTTATATATAAAAAGAAGTTGATATAATAATAATAAACAAATAACACTTATCTGAAACTTTTTCTCAAAACAAATTCTTTGTAGCCTCTCTTAGGAAATATAGGAAGAAGAAATCTTTCACTTCTCTTCCTTTCCAACTCTTCTTAGAGAAGAATTCACACTTAAACTCACCACAAAAACTCAAGACTATAAAGAAAATAACTAACTAATGGTGTGGAATGATGTAAAGTGGCAAAAAAGGGGTAGTGGATGACTGAGAGAGACGAAAGAGAGTTCCTTTTCTAATCAATTTTAGCTCTTGGTAGAGCCTATGGTTGCTTCTCCAATAGGTGCATAAAAAACTCTTAAAAAAGCGTCCAAATTCGTTGAATCTTCTAAAAATAGGGTCTGCATCGACACTGGCGCTGTCAGGGTCCGTAGTCATTTAATTAAATCTGGGGGCTTCGTGTTAAACAAAACCGTCGACGCCTAATCTGGTGCCGTCGACACTGAATAATTTTTTAAATTCTCCATTTTGACTCAAAATTTCATCCTTTTTGCTTCATTTTTGCTCAAAGTCCTAAAAATCAACAACCAGTAATAAAACATAAAAAATACCTTCCCTTAAAGTGCAATATCACCAAAAATAAGTATAAATTATGGGTTTAAAAATGCATATATTTTTGGTGTATCAGCCCTGCATTTAGCTTCAAGCATCTTGCCCTTTCAGTTAGGGACCTGTTCATCCTTTCTGCCACACCATTCTTTTGTGGTGTCTTGCGCACTGAAAATGCATATGAATCCCATAGTCCTCACTGACCGACCTTTATATATATGTGTTTGATTTAATAAAGATGTATAGATATAATATTCAATAATGTTAAAGTCAAATTTTTCAACGCAAGTATACGTATCGCTCAAGTAATATAGGGCTCTAATGGAGTCCTAGTTATTGATCCCACAGGGAGAAATAGAATACTACAGACTAAGGCTTAATAAAAAGCAATACTTCAAGTACAATGATGACGTTCAATTTGCTTATCTGTCACTAATAGGAAATTGAAATAAGTAGATCGTTTGGATAACTAGTAAATAACTAATGATAGAAAGT
>NW_018220813.1:0-1196 GCF_001263595.1 Phalaenopsis equestris
ATTAAACACTGTTTTGAATCACTTGATTCTCCATGTTTATTGACATATCACCTTGGCTTGAAATTTTGGCATATTATAGCCTCTATCAAGTGGAACATCCTCTAATTTTTCCAAAGCCAGAGGAGATCTCTAAAAAAAGATCCATGTTTTTCAAGTTTTTCCACGTTATTTCCTTGAAATAATCATGGAAATTAACATATTGATTAGAAAATTCCAAGAAAATTTTGGAAGGTCCACCATGATCAAGGAAGCTTTTGGAAATAATTTCGTTGGTCAAGTCATTTAAAATTTACTTAATTTTCATGAGCACTAAATCATTAAGATAATTAAATTTGGAAAATATAAACATTTAAAAGACTTGATTTTTGATCTCCATTATGGTTTATGATGTAGAGAACTCACCATAAGAATTTCAAAATATTTTGAGTTCATTTGATAACTTATGTTGATTTTTAAAGATAAACATCATTTTTTACATCTAAATGATTTTTTAAGAAAATCGAAATACAACTCAAAAAATTATGAAACTTATTTTTTGAATTCTCTGTGACCAGGGGTATTTTCTAAAAATAAAATAATATTTGAAATAAAAACTTCATTTTTAGCCTATTTTTAAATATTTAAAATAATTAAAAATTCATAAAAATTACAAAAATAATATAACTCATGGAAATGTTCTAAATTGCTTCCTAAGCACGAAATGTTCTAAATTACTTCCTAATTACTTGGAAACAATTATAATATTTTTCCTAATTTTTTTAATAAAGATATTGAATTTTAAAGCTTAAAAATGATTTTTAAAAGCTAAAAATGAGTTTTCACTAAAATAATTCCAATAAATCCAATAAAATTCAAAAAAATATAAAATTTTTAAAATTCAAAAAAAATATAAAATTGTCTCCTCTGAGTTTTTTGACCTCAGGGAAACTTTTCAAAATACAAAACTTAATCTTCCCCATTTAAAGTATTTTATATTTAATAAATACCCCATAAATTAAAATAATTCTTAAAATTCACATAAAATTTAAAAAATCATGAAATTTCGTCCGAAGATTTCCTTGGTCTAGGTATACTTCCAATAAAAATTTCAAGGGATTAGGATTTTCCTTGGTCAAGTTAGGAATTTTCTTTGGAAAATCCTATTTTTGCATGAAAATAAATAACAATTATATAAATTAAATTAAATTTTGAAAAAT
>NW_018220814.1:0-921 GCF_001263595.1 Phalaenopsis equestris
GTAATTGAAGAGATGATTGTGCGACGATGATGGGATGTGTTGTGTTACACTACTGCCGCCGTAGTCATTCCTGTGGTAAAGGAGTTTTATGCTAATTTGCATGGAATCAACCCGGGAGTCGTCTATGTGCAAGGCAGATGTATAACTTTTACTCTTGCATGGATTAATGAGTTATATATTATCGATAAGGTTCCTTTCTGCCATTATTCCAACCATTATTCCAACTTTGTCCCGACAAGAAACCTAATGAATAAGATCTACCAATATTTGACGGGCGAGACTGAAGAGTGGGAAATAAGAGAAAATGAGTATGTTAGTTTTTCTGCGACACTTCTAAACCTCATTTCTAAACACTAACACTTCTTCATTTCTGTAAAACTGTTACCGACGATGAAGATCAGTAAAGTTACTAAGGAAAGTGCTATTCTGAATTACTTCATCCAAATGGGACTGACGATCGATATTGTATCGATAATTGTGAAGTCTTTTTTGGGCCTGATCATTCATGGATCAACTTATGGGCTTGGACATCCTTCAACAATTTTCTTACTTTACAGTCAGCTCCAAGTATCTTATGAGAATTGGGAAAAGGTACTTCTACCTTGGAAGCCTTTGGACCCAACCGAGAAGTTCACAGCCAATGAAGATGAGAATGATATGACTATTATTACAAATCAATCATCTCAGAATTCACTTCCTATTCAACCTTTAGTTCTAGACAAGACACTAGTGATCCTGCGCAGAATCAAGAAACTGGAGAAAGAGGTACAAATTGTTATGAATGCAATTAACAATATCTCTGATTTTTTTGATCATCTAGACTCGAGGATGAAAGAGCATTTTGATCACTCTGGACATATCAAAGAAAGTTTAATACGATTGATGTGAAAGATGGGATTGATAGAAGAGGACTCTACTGAA
>NW_018220815.1:0-1356 GCF_001263595.1 Phalaenopsis equestris
ATAATTCTTTCATGCCACTATTTCCTAAGAAGAAGGAGTAAGAGAAACACATCACAAAGTATGAAGAAAAAAATAACAAAAAAAGCTTCATTACATCAAAGAAAATCGACTAGATAAGTATTTACAAATCATAAGATAATGAAGAACACAAAACTTAGTTTTTTCCCCTTGAAAGAGAGATGAAAATCTCTCCCACAAAGTTTCCCGCCGATCCATGCAATTTAGAACATACCCTTACAAATTTTCTCAAAATACCCTCACCAATCTCTCCAAAAAATGTAGAAATCTACATTTCTACTTCTATTCTAAGATCACTAAACATTCTCCACATTTTTTCACTCACACACACACACGCGCATGCATGCATGTGAGGTGCCAAGCCCTCTTTTTTAAAGAGACATAAATTCCCTCCTTCTTTTCCAAGAGACAAATCTATTCATCCAAAAGACATGTCTCTTCATTCAAGTGCCATATCCAAGTGTCTAGATTCATTGAATTGCTTCATGAGGTGTTTGAATCACTTGGAAGCCTTCTAGAAAAAAAAACCGCCAAAAATTGATCCATGACCGTCCCGGATTCTGTCGGCGATGTTTTGGGCACTGTCAGCGTTGTTTTCTCATGATTTTTCTACTCTTCAGTGCCGCTGGTGCCAGTTTTGGCGCTGTCGGCGCCCACCCTGTGCAGCTCCACCATTTTGCTTCGTTTGGCTCCGTTTTAGCTTCGTTTTGCCCCGTTTCAGTTGCATTGCGTTCCTAATAGATAGACCTACAAAATAAGCATAAAGAAAGCTTTTGTTTAAAGTGTAATTTCATTCAAAAATGTGTGAGAAGTGTAAAAGAGATTAAGCATAGAAAGACATATCAAAATGTGTCAGGACAAAATTTTCTTTCTAGCTCGTTTTTGCTCCAAATTACATCGTTTTTACTTCTTTTTCTCCAAAACTCCATTTTATTTACCTGAAAACAAAAATATACAAAATACCTTCCTTTAATGTGCATTATCATTGAAAATCACCAAATATAAGCCTTAAAACCATATGAAAAATTGCACATTTTTAAGGTGTATCAATAAGGTAAATTAGCGATCACTTGAATTTTAGCAGGATCTACTTTCATACCATTTTTTGATATTTGATGACCTGATACAATTCATCCTGCAACCATAAATTGACATTTTTCTAAATTAAGTACTAAATTTGTTTCTTCACAATTCTTAAGAACTTTAGATAAATGTTCTAAACAAGTGTCAAATGAAGTTCCAAACACTGAAAAATCATCCATGAATACTTCAATACCTTTTCCAATTAAATTACAAAAAATTTCCATCATAAATCTTTAAAATGTAGCAGGGGCATTA
>NW_018220816.1:0-2462 GCF_001263595.1 Phalaenopsis equestris
CCCTAGGGCTAGTAGGTTTAGGGGACCATCTACATGAGTATCCCAAAAGATCAAGGGATCTAGGCTAGAAATTTGAGTTCATGGTTGTGAGTGATTGTGGGTCCAGATTAGTGTAGTGAGTTCCTTAGCTCCAGACCAACACCCAAGGTCAACCCTAAGGTACAGCAATCCTAAGGGTGACTCATCTTGAGTTTCTCTCATAGTGACCCCACCTACTAAGTACTTAGACGTTGAGACCAACATGTGGAACTTTAGGTTGAGTAAAGAAGAGGATAGAATATCTAATGGTGAGGGTGCCATTGCTAGTTTTCTAGGAATAGTCAACAGGAAAATTATTATGGCTAGACCCTAGGCTACTAAAGAGGAAAAAACTAAACATCAACCAAAAATGAGGTCAACAAATGGACCCCCAATAGGTGTGGTGTGCTGGGCAAGCACACCGCGCGTATTGGCGTTGACCGAAGAGATCAACAAAAACCAATACAAACTCTTAAGTTAGCAGACCCAGAAGTACGTGTAGAGTTGTGTGTGTGATTTGTTTCTGGGGGAGAATTAGCAGTTTGTGTGCTTAGAAGTAGGGACTAGTAGGGACTCTCGCCGGGGATTGGAGAGGGGACTTTAAGTTATGAAATTTCAAAGATTTCGAACGGATGGGAGTAAAAATGTAAGTGTTGACCCCAAGGTAGGAGTTGAGATTTGGGTATCAATCCTAAAATAAGAATCGGATGCCATAATCCATTAAAGGTTGTCTTAAAACTGATTTCAAAAGATGAGAATAGAATGCCTTGAATTAATCAAACGGCTTATTCCCTCAACCTCAAGAATATCGTTGAATTTGATTCGAAAGATTGCAATAGGAGGGGTTTCTAAAGCAACGCAGAAGCAGATATGAAATCGTCAATTTCTAGAATTTTATTTTAAAGATTGCAATAGGATGCGAACCTAAAGCAACACTAAATTGGATGTAGAATCCTCAACCTCCAGAATTTGATTTGAAAGATTGCAATAGGATGAGAATCTAAAACAAAGCGGAATCGGATGTAGAATCCTCAACCTCCAGAATTTGATTTGAAAGATTGCAATAGGATGAGAATCTAAAACAAAGCGGAATCGGATGTAGAATCCTCAACCTCCAGAATTTGATTTGAAAGATTGCAATAGGATGAGAATCTAAAACAAAGCGGAATCGGATGTAGAATCCTCAACCTCCAGAATTTGATTTGAAAGATTGCAATAGGATGAGAATCTAAAACAAAGCGGAATCGGATGTAGAATCCTCAACCTCCAGAATTTGATTTGAAAGATTGCAATAGGATGAGAATCTAAAACAAAGCGGAATCGGATGTAGAATCCTCAACCTCCAGAATTTGATTTGAAAGATTGCAATAGGATGAGAACCTAAAGCAACGCAGTATCGGATGTAAAATCTTCAACCTCTAAAATATTATATAATTTGATTTGAAAGATTGCAATAGGAGGGACTCCTAAAGCAATGCAGAATCGGATGTGAAATCCTCAACCTCTAAAATATCGTGTGGTTTGATTTGAAAGATTGCAATAGGAGGGAATCCTAAAGAAACGCGAAATTAGATGTGAAATCCTCAACCTCTAAAATATCGTGTGGACCATTGCTAAGCAATGCGGAATTGGATGTGAAATCCTCATCCTCTAAAAAATCGTGTGAATCATTGCTAAGCAAAGCGGAATCGGGTGTGAAATCCTCACCCTCTAAAATATAGTGTTTCGAATTGGTGGGAAACTAGTAGAATTCGTGAAGATTGACATTGGTGAGGAAAAATTGTGAAACTTTGTGAGATTTTGTGCATAATGTGAAATTCCACGGGGATATGAAGAAAACTGGTGCAGATCAAGGTAGTTGCGTTGCACAAGCAAAGAGTAAGAAACCTCAAACTCGAGAAATTTATCATTTTCTTTTCTTTTTGTTAGAATTTAGACCCAGTTTCAGACAAGCACGACATCTGAGCTTTTAAGAATGAGCCTTTGTCTCTGAAACATTGCAAGGCACAGTATTTCTTGAAGTATCATCCACTAACAAATGACAAGTGTAGAAAATAGCTCATCCTTAAGGTATCATCGGAACTATATTCTTTCAAGTACACATACCAGATGCGTTATTTCTACGGATACCATGACTGAAGAGGTTGCGAGTTTGTAGCTTCGTTAATAGTAGTCATCATTTGATTTGTTGCAGATTGTGTAAAGGTTGTTCAAGGTAGTTGCGTTGCACAAGCAAAGAGTAAGAAACCTCAAACTCGAGAAATTTATCATTTTCTTTTCTTTTTGTTAGGATTTAGACCCAGTTTCAGACAAGCACGACATCTGAGCTTTTAAGAATGAGTCTTGCTTTTAAGAATGAGGCACAGTGTTTCTTGAAGTTTCGTCCATTTACTAAGGACAAGTGTTAGAAAATAACTCACTCTATCCACTAACAAATGACAAGT
>NW_018220816.1:2505-4927 GCF_001263595.1 Phalaenopsis equestris
GAACTATATTCTTTCAAGTACACATACCAGATGCGTTATTTCTACGGATACCATGACTGAAGAGGTTGCGAGTTTGTAGCTTCGTTAATAGTAGTCATCATTTGATTTGTTGCAGATTGTGTAAAGGTTGTTGAAGTTGTCTTTGAGAAATCTTTCTAACGTTCTTCGAGTTGAAGTTGGATGATACTGAAGGATATGACTTCAGATATGACTTCAGAGTTGAATTTTCATTAAATGCTAATATCATTATCATGTCTTTAATTCTTTCTTTTTGAGCCTAAGCAGATTTCAGAATTTTGGTCATGTGATCAAAACATTTTTCATTTTCCAAAGATATTTCTGAGTCAATTAATAACCGACCAAAAGACTTAAGATCATTGAACTTTTTCTTGAGTATAATATCAGAAGAATTTTCTTAAGAGAGCATTTTAAGTTTCATTAATCAGAGGAAACTTGGACACCAATTTTTGATTATACGTCTACCTTAAGCTTCTTCTTAGGGAGGCTTTCCTTTTGCTTTGTTTTTTTTTTTTTTTGCTTCAAACTTTGCCCATAATCTTTTTTTTTTTTCTCTTTTTTTTTCTCTCATTTTTTTTCTTTTCCCCATGTTTTGTTGAGAATTACTATATCTGGCAAAGCATGAATTAAAGATTTTGAATGTCAATTCAGACACCAATTTTTGATTATATGCTCACCTCAAACTTCTTCTCGGGGGATTTTCACAAAATTTCTTTTTACTCACTTTGTTTTCTGAGAATTACTATATTTGGTGGAACATATTTCTTTTAAAGATTTTAAATGTCCAAATTCCCTTGACTAATAATACTCAAATGTTTCTTAAGTCAAATTCTGGGATATTATAACTCGTTCGAAAGTTAGGACCCAGTGACGTGGCAGGAACTTAAAAGGCTCGTGATATCCCGAGTCAACTATTTGTATTTCAACCACGCTATCTTATTTTGAAATTAACTTAGGACCTAGTCAGAATTCATTAAAGTGGTTGACTCATATATTAGGGCATTAATTTCATTCTCCCCTAAAGTCATAGTTTTATCAAAACATCCAAATTTTCCTTTCGAGGTGATCAGTTTTTTTTTTAAAATATTGCACAACCTTGAACAACAACAAATCCTTTCTTTTCATTAATTGCAGTGGGAGGGATGGGATAGACTAACATTAATTCTGCTAATTTCCCATTTAAATAAAAATAGTAATACAATAGTAGCAAGAGGCATTTCATTCGTTGGCAGTTGCGTAGGAATAGGTTAGAACAAATAGATCCACCGAAATCATATTGATAAAACCTCTTTCAGGTTCCTTTCAAATATTCTTCTGGGATTGTTACGTCCCCATTATTATATTTCTCCTCAAGAAAGTCTTGGAAATTGCAACACTAACAATATCTCGGATGTCCTTTCTTGTTGGCCTCATCTCGTCGGGCTTCTTTGGCTTGGGCAATCTGAACTTGGGATTCTTGATCAGACGGTGGAACAACATTTTCGTCGCTTCATCTTTAAAAGAGTATATCCCATTTGATCGAGTGTTCATGATTGGAACTTATCTTTCATATGTCTGGTAAGGTCTCTGCTTAGATAATTGTTGAATATTCTGATGAGGACGTTAGAAGGTCTCGCAAGTTCGTGTCTTGTATTTGCGATTGTCATTTTCCTTTACTAACCACATTAACTGTACCAGATTTCTTCTCGAATATCTTGGTTATCATGGACTTCTCATCCATCTCATGAGAATCCATATACTTGACTTCTTCTTGTAGATTGTTAGCTTTGTTAAGTAGCTTTTCAAAGGATTTGATGGTGAGTTCCTTAAGCATGAAAGTTATCGGTCCATGAATGCTTTTGAGTAGAATCTCAATCGCATGATGTTCCCGTAGCTGAGGCTCACACTTCATGCTAAGATTTGTCCACCTCAAAATATAATCTACTAGAGTCTCATTAGGCTTTTGTTTTTCTATCATGAGATCTCCAATAGAAATATGATGCTGCACTCCGGCAAATCTTTTTATAAACAACAATTCTAACTCGTCAAATGTCTTCATCGATTCGTTGAGCAACTTGGCATACCAATTGAAAGCAACTCCTGACAGGCTGCTGACGAACTGTTGACAGAGTAAAGCTTCGTTGTTTCTTATATTGCCACAACTGGCTCGAAAATGTGTTATGTGCTGTCTGGGATTTCCAGTCCCGTCAAATAGCTTAAAGTTTGGTGACACAAAACCCTTGGGGTAGGGTACTGCATCAAACTCCTCCGGGTAAGGTCTACCTTTTAGAATCAATGCACCACCCTTAGATTGGGTTAAGACATCTCGAACTTGCTCGACCATTTGTTTAAATTCATTTTCTAGTATTACGCTTTGGATAGAGTATTTCTTCGGTTGTTCATCAGAGGTGAATTCTTTTCTTTC
>NW_018220816.1:8029-8819 GCF_001263595.1 Phalaenopsis equestris
TTTGACTGTTGTGGCGGTGAATTTTATCTTGGTTGATTTTAGTTTTGGTTTTGGGTTATGGTTAACATGCAAGTTTATGTTGGTAAACGCAAGCATTAAACACATAAGGAAAAGGCAGAAGAAAGACGGTACTATAAACTGTAAAAGAGTACCTCGCGAGTCTTATCGTTCTACCACCTGAAACTTGAAAATGCATGTGAGGGCATTTATGAAGAGCAGGAAAAGTAGAGTTCTAAGGGGTTTTACTAACTCTATGTTGTATCTTGGTGAGTCTTTAAAAGTTTATTTAATTATGATTTCATTGAGCGAAGCATATTAAGTTTAATAGGCTTCTGAGGTATCCAACAAGTTAAGAGGGGGAAGCTGGTCCATTCCTCTCTCTCACAAACTTGTGAAAAGCCTCGAGTCCATTTAAAATCATTATGTCGCTTAATGGTTCATCATGTTAATACCCATATTACTCAGCGAACATTGATGTCTCAATTATCCCTAAGAAAGGGGTAATTATCATTTGTCATTCAATTTAAGAATTATGTGGGTGAAGACCCTTAAAGGGGCAAGTTAGTGTAATTTGAATAACTTAACCAAATTTTAATCCTATTTGGGCTTAGTGGCATTTTAAGGATGTTTGATTTAGTTATGTTTATTTCTCTAATCCTCATTTAGTCAATTTTGATTTAGCCTAAGTCACCACTAAGCCCTTAAGACCCAAGTGAGTGTCTTAATTAGTTTTGAAAAGGGTTAAGCTTTAAGTGGTCATGATTCATGATTTGAATTTTATTTGAAAATC
>NW_018220817.1:0-6658 GCF_001263595.1 Phalaenopsis equestris
GCAAACTCCACACCAAAAATAGTGCCGACAGCAATATACCTACTCCGAGGGATAGATACACTACTTACTGGTGAGGCTTGATTAAATAAACTAAATAATTTATGAAATCTGCCTGGTCAACAAACCTTTTATATATGCTGACAAGTTACCTATTTAATACAAACAATTAGATAGGGTTTATATTACCTGAGTTTTTAAATCTCCCTATAGAGGCAAGCCCCTATAGTCAATTACATTTTAAATGACTGAAGTCACTTGAGAAAGTTCTCGATTTAGATCAGAAAATATTGTCTCCAAGAATTTCAAAGGATAGAACTTTTCAAAGATGGGACAAAGGGTGTGAAATGGGACAGGCTCAATTTTGGAACATTTTATTTTGAAATCCAAAGGAAGAAGAACTAGGGAATGTCACGGATCTTGAGGAGAACCTCAGTGACTTCCCAAGCTATCCTATGGTTTGGCTTCAATTTTGGAGGAAAATTATTGAATGTTTCATCCTGACAATTTTATTAGTTAGGGATTACATTTGTGTGAGACGATCACACAAACAGCTTAGAAGATGTGAGGATTTATGTCGTGACGAACGAAAACCTCAGAATCCTAAAACAAGTTAGGGCTTATATTGCACAACATGATTGTACAAAGGCCTAAATATGAGTGGAGGATTTATGTCACACTAGACGAACAACCTTGAAATTCTATGGGTTATTATTTAATTCTAAGGAAAAATATGTTATTGTAGATCCTCGTGTTGTTGCAGATCCTCGTGCTGTTGCAGAAGGTTACCCACAAAGTTAGCTCTAGACTCCTTGACGAAGTAGCAGTCCTAAAGTCTAATGTTTGAAGGTTTAAATGACAAGTTTAAGTTCAATCAGGAGGGATTAGAGTGACACCGGTTAGGATCTTATTGTTCCCTCATTCCAGTATCATTATTTTTTTTGGAATTTACTTAGCTTAAACTAGTTGCTAGGCTCATTTAAACCGGAGAGATCTCGTTAGCAACCGTGAGTTACCTCCTCTGAGCGACTCCCGTAAATTCAAAAGGACGTATTATGTTTTGTTGTTTTTCAAAGAATTTATGATTACCTTTGAAAGAGTTTAATTTAATTTTAAAAATTATTGATTAATTTTGAAAAAGAAGTTGTTTTGCATGTAAAGTGACATCCACAATGAAGCATGCATAATATTTGAAAGCAAGAATAGATTGCAGTAAGTAAAATAGAAATTAAAAAATACTATAAAAGCATACCTGTCATTTTCTCACAACTCCTTCTGAAAGATTAGCTTTTGCAACATGTATATAATTTTTGCAGAAATTTAAATGAATCGCAAGAGTATATGAAGGTGTAGTTACCAAAACCCTAAGTATTAACTTGGTGAGTCCCTAAAGGTTTTAATGGATGATCTTCTGAACAAATTATAATAAGTTCAATTATCCTTCAAAACATCCAAGAGGTTATAAAAGCGTTTGAGGGATAATCCCTGACAACTTTTAAATTTCTTTTGAAGTGTTTTAAGTTTGTTTGAACCTATTATAATGTTCAATTAATCATCCTAAATTTTAGGTTTAATTGTAATGAGTTAATACATCATATGCTCAATGAACATCATATTTCAATTATCCCAAGAGTGGGATACTTAATTAATCAGTTGATATTTTTACTTAGAAGTTATGTAGGTGGATTCCCTTAGAGCGAATTTAAGTCATTAAAGATTTTATGCCCAACACAAAAGTTGGGCTTATAGTGTTTAAGGTGTTAATTATCAATCATATTAACTTTTCTAAATCTTATTAAACAAATTTAAATTAGGCCTAGTTCACTACCAATCCCTTAACAATTTTCAAAGGGTAAATTTGCAATTACCAAAAATTTTAATTTAATTGAAAAGATCATTAAAAAAAGTGTATTATTATCTTCCTAACTTAAGCGCGTCACCTTAGAATCATTTAACTATTCTTTTTACTTAACTTTCAAGTCTTGATACCCTTATCGTGAAAAAGTGGTATATTGGTTTCTACCTTTTATCCCATTATGTTTCAAACATCCAAAAGAATTCATTTAGATCAAAATTACCCATTTTTTTCTCTTTGGTTAATCCTAAATTTTGATTAAGACACTAAAATCTAAAATTATCATTTTCCCCTAGGGCTCTCCACTTCATAACTTATCAAGTATAATTCAGATGATTTTGAAAATTTTTAGAGTACCCCATTCATGGGTCAACTAAGATATCAAAGGAGAAAATGTAATTTTTCAAAATTTAATTTAACTTAAATAACTATTTTAACATAGAAAATAAGATTTTCAATTTTAATTTATTTAACTAATCAATGTAAAATTTCTGTTCATGAGAAAATCATTGGAGGTTCACCTAGGTTAGAGAACCACTTAGACAAAATTTTATAATTTTTCAAGTTCTATTTTAATTATTATAATTATTTTAATATAAGATTAGAGAAAATACATTTTTAGCCTTTAATTTTTATATTTAACTTAGAAAAATTAGGAAAAGTATTCTAATTAGTCCCAAGTGATCAGAAAATAATTATGAATATTTTGAGCCATTTTTTATATTTTTGAAATTTTTAATTATTTTTAATTATTTTTAATTCAAAATATAGCTCAAAGATGAACTACTTATTTAAAAATAATTTTTACTTTTTCTAAGTACCCGTGATCACAAGGAACTCAGAAACCCACTTTTCATAATTTTCCTAATTACATTTAATTTATTATAATTATTTTAATGCAAAAAATGCCATTTTACTTAAAAAATCAATTTTAGTGGTAAAAATTAATCAAATAAATTTAAAACTTTTACAGTGATTTAAAATAAGTATTATTTGAAGTGTGAAATTAATTTTAATAATGTTTAATTATAATAAATTTATTTTAATTTTTATGATTTTTTAGGGTTTAATTAATTATAGTAATTTACACAAATACTAAAATTTAATTTACAATTTTTCAAACATTCTCTGACCATAAGGAACCTACCAAAATAAGTCTCATAACTTTCTAATTTATAGTTTAATTCATATAATTAATTTAAGTAATAGCCATCTAAAATTAGAAATTAGGGTTGCATGTCTAGAGATGATTTCTAACTTTGGAAAAATCACTAAACATCCCCACTTTCATGAGGACAAACCCCTAAAATCCTAAACCATGATGATTATTATACACTTAATTAAAATTAAAACACTATAGAGGCTATTTAATTAATTAAAAATCAAAGACACACCAAATCCACATTAATCTCCTCTATTCACTAAGCAACAAGGTATTTTTATTTTTATTTTTTGTGAATTTTCTACACTAATTTATGGATTTTTGAAGTTCTTGAATTAATTTAAATCATAAAATCCTTAATTTCCTACTTATCCACGTCACTCGCCGTGTCAACCTACGATGCGTCGAAACCCCACGCGGCGCTCTCTGATTCGGCGCCGCCATCTGACTCAGCACTGACTCGGTCAACTGTTATCGCTCCGTCCACTCGTCTGACGCCTCTGCAGCCTTTGGATCAATACACGTGCGAATGGACGACATTCGTTCATCATCCTCATTTAACTTAACCTGATAACCGTCAACCTTTTAGACCTAAGATCTCACTCGATACTCAACCAAATCAAGGTAGTTTGTTCCTACACCTTCATCTACTTGATATGAACACATCCATACATTTACATGGCTATGAAATGCAAGTTTCTTTCATAATTGATGAAACCGAACTAAAATTTAAGGTTAGTGAGCTATTCCTTTGCCCAAGATTGTGGAAGCTTTAGTGGAGTCTGACGAACCTCCTAGATGTGTCACCCTACTCTAGTAAATGGTCCAAGTAGGAGTTCGTCCAACAGGTGGTGCGACCTTGATCAAACAGTGGGTTAGAGGGCTCAAAGTGATGGAGTTTGAATGGTGAATTTCTTCTTAGGCTCTGGTGAAGCTTAAGAGCGCTTTAGTTTGGAGTTTGGTGGTGTTTTGGTGGAATGACAAAAAATGCCTTGGAAGTAGGCTATGAAATTGAGCTCATGTAGTGAAGAGGAGGGCTGGAAGATGGTTGGGCTGAGCGTAGAGAGGCTTGAAGAGGCTCTGGAAAGATTTTGGCAGAGTATCCCCAGGAAATTGGATGGTCTTCCTTTGTTTGGTCGTGGGAGGTGGGGTTTAAATAGAAGAGGAATGGTAGCCATGGCCAGTGGGTGCAAGAAGTGGCTTACGGGGAGAGTTGAGTGGTACAAGTGACCAATTAGAATGAGCAAACTCAGAGAGTTCAAATTTGAAGCTTAAACCTGGGGATGGCTCTCAGTTTTGGTATTTTTAGGCCAGTAGGCTGGTCGGCCGGGCCAGAGCTGGTGGTCAGGTGGCCAGGTGAGCCAGTGGGAGAGTTAATAATGAATAACTCTGAATGGTTAAGGCTTGATGGAAAATATCTTTAGGTTTAGCCAAATATGGGAAGAGATCCCCTAAATCAAGGGACCTTTGGTCCATAGCTCATATAGGGTGGGCTAGGTGCATCTAGCCTGGTCTCTAGGGTCCAAATATTGGTTGTGGAGGCTATGGTTTGATCAATTTGGCTAAGTTTGGTTACATGCATGGCTTGGGTTCAAAATCATGTCATGAGCTTTTATTTTAGTTTAGGTTTGGCTAGACTTTGAATTTGACTTAATTGATTGATCAAATTGGCTTGGATAATTGTCAAGAGAAGTTTGGAAAATGAATTGAGTGATTTTAAATTGATTTGTGAAGGTCAATTTGGGGAAATTTGGTTCATGGTGAACTTTGGGCATTTGGGTTAGACTTGGGCTAGATTATGCATATGATTTAATTGATGGTTCAATTTGATCTAAAAGATTGTCATGAAGAATTTTGGATATCAATTGGGTGGTAATTTTGGAGTTATGAGGTTCAATTTAGTGGGATTTGGGCTTAAGTGCAAATTTGGGGATTTTAGCTCAAGTTGGATTTGGGTGACTTTGAGTTCAAATTTGGGTCAATTGATTGTTTAAACTGATTTGGGGAAGTGTTATGAAGAATTTGGAATTCAAATTTGGGGAAATTGATTTGATCTTGAGATTCAATTTGGGGAATTTGAGGCTATGACTAAAATTGGGGATTTTGGTTTGAGATTGAAATTGGACTTGAAATTAGGTTCAATTGGGCATGGTTTTGGTTTTAATTGGGATTGGGAATAATGAATTTGAGTTTGGAAATTGAAGTTGGTGGAGATTGCAATCAATTTGGTGGAAATTGAGAGTGAATTAGAGAATTTGGGCCCTTAAGTGCAATTTGGGGATTTTGTTCAAAGTGGTCAAATTGGGCCTAATGGAGTGGTTCAATTTGATTTTGGGGAGATTTGAAGTGATTTCAAAGACTTTGGAAATTTTTGGAGTTTTTGGGGTTTATGGGCAATTTGGTAGATTTAGCTGATTTAGAATAGTTTGGGATCAAAGAGGGTCAAAAT
This sequence comes from Phalaenopsis equestris, assembly GCF_001263595.1. Classification (NCBI taxonomy): domain Eukaryota; kingdom Viridiplantae; phylum Streptophyta; class Magnoliopsida; order Asparagales; family Orchidaceae; genus Phalaenopsis; species Phalaenopsis equestris. Next base: position 5,464 of record NW_018220817.1, read on the forward strand.
AGGAATTTGACAAGGTTGTGATGGATTGACGATGTTAATCATGAGGCCACCCTATTTGAGCCATAGGATCAAGGGGACTCCCATTATGGATCCTCCATGTACTGGTCTTAACCAAACCCTAGCCCACGACTAATGGCTTGAAGGACCATTCACATGAGTTTCCAATGTAGTAGGAGATCAACTAAGCATATTTGGCTAAGGATGAGATTGTGAGTGTGAGAGCAAGTGTGTGTGTGCAAGACTGAACAAGGCCACACCATCCAGGGTTAACTCTAAGGCTAAATAGTCCTATAGGGACTCCTCTTGAGCTCCCTCATATTGATCCCACTGACCGCAACTTTATATATGCTTAAGAATATAAGATAAATATGAACATAATAAATATTCAATAATTGTAAAGTCACACTTATCAACGCAAGTATACGTATCGCTCAAGTAATATATGGCCCTAATGGAGTCCTAGATATCGATCCCACAGGGAGTAAGTTTAGAACTACGAACTAAGATTTTAGAAAAGCAATACTTTAATCACAACAACGAAGTTCGACTTGCTTATCTGTCACTAATAGGCAATTGAAATAAATATGTAATTTTAATTACTATTAAATAACTAAATATATTAATGAAGGTACGAATGTGATATTCAATATATAAGAAAGCATCATTCTCCTTGTCAAGAAATTATAGCGAATGGATAAAGTGAATCAGTTCAAATTTTATTGTCTCAAATAGAAGCATACCTATTCTATATCCTTTGGTCCAGGCATAAAGAACATTGACTAATCATATGCTTGTTTATTGAATCTGTGGCTAGGCTGCGAGGATACCAGCTCTCACTTCGGAGCTCCCACATTCCCCTCGCCTGAGGGCTAACATCTACACTTCAGCACCCAAACGATAAGACCGAATTGGAGATTTTAGCCTTTCACTCTAAAATCTCCAATTCTACGCCCAATAATATTATTTCCCTATTTATTTCCACTCCTCTTCTAAGAGCTTTGACCTCCCTGAATCTTGGATGTAATCTTCACTTTAGTTGTAAAACTCAACATATTTTAACAAATCAATTGGCCAGATTGAAAGTAAATTAAGATCAAAGTGAAAAAATCATCACAATTTCTTAAACAATTTTATGGCTTCACCAATTCAAATTATCATTTCACAAATCTCAAGACAAGGAGAAAGATAGAGAAAA
>NW_018220817.1:7522-8532 GCF_001263595.1 Phalaenopsis equestris
TAAGAGTTCTAGTTTTCTATTCATTTCAAGAATGACTATATGTTGCAATATTATGTCACTTAAAATATTCAAATGATAGGAACTTAATGAAAGCTATACTAGTAAAAGATCTATTCCATAAATATAAGTTCATGAATATATTTAGGTTTTTCCTTTAGGTGGGTCCAGTGAAGCCAATTCTTGATTAGGCATATCCTTAAGCTTCTCCTCACTTCCATAATTTTTTTTTTCTTTCTTTTCTCTTTTTCATTTGGATTGCTTTCAATCCAATCCTATATTTTTTTTTCTTGTCAGAGATTGTTTTTAATCCTTTCTTTTTCGTTTTTCAAATGAGGATTACTATATCTTGATAGTCTTTAATGATTTTGAACTTAACTTTTCTTTCCATAATTGAAACTCAAAGCATTCCCTTACCTTATAAATATTTCATAGCTTTTACATCATTGAGCCCCAATCTTTTCTTCTCAAATGAATTTCCAGATTCTTAATATTTCAAAATATAGTTTCCTTTACTTTAAATAGTTAACTATAATCTTATTCTCTTATACTAAACATCTTAAGTTACAAAATTAATTTTCATTACAAAAAAATTTCTTTAAATCTACCATAATATTTAAATAGTTACAAAAATATAGTTACCTAAATTAAATTCACTACATAAAATCATATTAATAATTTTTGAAAATAAATAAATAGAGAACATCTAATAGTTAATCTTTTTCTCCCCCCCTCCCCCCAAACTTAAATTTTTAAATATGAAATAATACAAGTGGAAAGAAAAACTATAAATATAAATCATACCTCAGTATTTTAGGCATTTTTATCATTCTGAAATTTTTGCAGGCCTTCTCAAAATTTCTACTTCACCTGGTCTGTAATATTAAGAGTTTTCTACACATATAAATCATTAGAGAAATTTCTGGGTAATGAAATTTTGAAATAAATATAAAACTAAAACATTAAAAAAGCACCACGTTTCCTAATACTAAACAAAACAATTAAAATTAAAA
>NW_018220818.1:0-3705 GCF_001263595.1 Phalaenopsis equestris
TTATGAAAAAATTGAGAATTTATTGGATTGAAATCGAAACGACAAAAATTCTAGAACTGCCGCATGATGCCCCAGATTGGCGCTTGATGCGCCACTTTTTAGAGAGCTGACGCACGATGCGCAAGATCGGGGTATGATGCGCCGCGGGCCTGAAAATGTTTAAAACGTGTCAAATGACGGTTTTTTGCAATTTTTGGCGGTTTCTTCTCCATATAACTCCTAAAAACCGACTCCATATATATTTTAGGGGGGAAATGAGGGAATAGTCATCATTTTTCAATTCCTATGGCTTCTCACTCTAGAAAATCCGCAAGATTTAGAATTTTTAATCAGAGAAAGTTCGTTAGTTTTGATACACAAAAATTATATGATCGAGTTCTAGTGAAGAAGAGTCTTATCAAAGAAAGAGGGTTTGTGAATCGAGGATTCAACACGACGAATACTCGACTAGAAGAGACTATTGCGCAGAGGCGTTGGGAAGTGCTTTGCTACACTACTACCATTGTTGTTCTTCCCGTAGTAAAAGAATTTTATGCAAATCTTCATGGGATCAACCAAGGAATGATTTATGTGTGAGGCGGGTTTGTGCAGTTCACTCCTTCAAGAATAAACAAGATGTTTATGATTAAAAATGTGTTTATCTGCCATTATGCAAACTTTACCCCTACAAGAGAGAATATGAATGAACTCTACCACTAGCTTACGTGATCGGTTGCTTATGGATGAAAATGTTAATTGGGTGACCAGAGATGATGAAAATGTAAGTTTTCCTTCATCATTTTTAAATCCAGTTGTAAAAGCCTGACACTTCTTTATTGCATCAAAGTTACTGCCTACCAAAAAAATTAGTAAGGTCAGTAAGGAGAGTGTCATTCTAAATTATTGCATTCAAACTAGAAAACCTATTGATGTTGGAGCTATTATTGTGAAATCGGTTTTGGGTTTGATTATGAATGGATCTACAACTAGACTGGGACATCCATCCACTATTTTCTTACTTTGTAGTTAAGCTCAAGTACCTTATGAAAGTTGGGAAAAAGTGCTACTTCCTTGGAAGCTGATGGATCCAGAAGTCTACTGTAACTGTATTGAAATGGGAGATGAAAATGATAGGAATGTACTGATGGATCATGGATTTCAGAATTCATCACTTGTTCAGCCCTACTACAACTCGAGTACACTTTCAAAAAGAATCAGAAAGATAGAAAAAGATGTGCATAATCTCATGCACGTGATAGGGAGTATTACTGAAATGCTGGATCATCTAAATTGGAGACCGAAGAAACATTTTGAACATATAGGGCGTGTTGAAGATGGATTGGTACGTATGTTCAAGAAACATGCTTGGTTTGAGGAGGAAAATTCAACTGATGAATTTCTATTTCGACCATTATACAATTTGTATGTGCACTACCAATCGATGGGAGATATCTAGGATGACGATAGTGAAGATGATATTTGATCTTAATTTATGCACATAATGTTTTGTGTAGTACTGTTTGTTTCAGTTTGTTGTGTTGGATTGCATTTCCTTTCTAATGAACACAATCTATGTTTATGTTTTGAATTTTAATGTTTAGATTTTAGTGTTAGGATGTTACTTTGCTTTAGAACACTGAATTAAATGTTTGTTGGCTTGAAAAATGTTAGTTTGTAATAGCACGGATTATATATATAAATGTGAGTTTTGTGTTGTTTGTGAAAGTTTTGTGTTAGTATGATGTTTATATATGCTTAGAAAGGTTTATTTGAGTCAAATAGAGGTTGACGTAAAGTGGTACGGAGAAGATTTCCATAAAAAATTAAAATTTGGTAAAATTGAGCTCTGGTGCATGCTACGCCAATTTACAGAGTCTTGGCACATGATGCGCCAAAAATCTAAACATGCCTTATTTTATAGGAAATCATGAAATTGCCTCCATTTTTACTGCTTGAGTTGTCACCTACCTCAAGACCTTGGTCTAGGGCACGACATTGTGGATGAAAGAGAAGGATTTGGAGGCTAAAAACCTTAGATTTCATCTTCTCTTAGTAAGAGTTGAAGTCTGTGGCGTGCAAGAGAGAGAAACGGGCGTGGTTAGAGATATAGAGAGAAGAGGAGTAACTTAAATTTTTTTTTATTTTCACCATGGATTTTAGGAGGCGAGGTCGAAAGATTGATTCTTACTAGGAATTGGGAAAGATTCTGTCACTCCACTTCCGTAGCAATTGTCCCGATGGTTCAGAAGTTTTATGCGAACCTGAGATTCACTAATGAAGATCACATCCTAGTTAGAGGTAAACAAGTTGAATTTATTCCTGATCGGATCAATACTTTTTATGGGGGTGTATTTTTCGATGAATATGCTGCATTTATGATGACTGATTCATCACTGGAAGAAATGATTGCATTTTTGACTGATGGAAGAGGGGAATGGAAGATTAAGAATAACAAGATAGTTAACTTCTATGCTTCCATGTCGACTATTCAGTCAAAAATATGGCACCACTTCATTTCTGAAATAATTTGGCTGATGTTACTAAAGATAGAGTTGTACTCAACTATTGCATTCAGAACACGAAGTCAATATGTGTGGGTACACTTATAGTTCAACATGCTCGAAGTATTGCTGGTAGTTCTACAGCTGGGGGGTTGGAATACCCTGCCTTGATTTTCACTTCTTGTGAACAATCAGGAGTAGAATTTTAAAAAAAATAAAAGAGATTTTCCAGCCACAAAATCCAATTGGGAGACATGATTCAGAGAGTAGAATCATTTGTTGAGTCTAGAAGTGAAAGAAGGGATAATCCTCTACATCTACTGCAGGGGCATCTACTTCTAGATTTGTATCACTTGAATGTATTATGGATCAACTGATGATTCAACAGATGGATATAGTAAATATTCAAACTCAACTGGGAGAGATAGGAGCAAGGAATACATATAATGATGAGTATCAGCAGAGGAGAGTTCAGCATGATATTGATTTTGAAAATGTCATGGTAAGACAACTTAGGGGTGAACCTAATGTGGACTTTCCTGCTTGCGCTAGTTTCACTCGGTATACTCCCATTCATGAAGAAGAAGAAGAAGAAGAAGAAGAAGAAGAATCAAATGATGAAGAGGAAGGAGATGAAGATTGATGTTTTATGAGTCTTGTTTAGTTGTTTTTTATGTTAGTTTGTTGTTTGTGTTTGTATTGGGATATACTTTTATTTGAAACTTGTTGTAGTAAAAGACTTCTTATGTTGTGTTGTGAATGGAATTTGTAATAGTAATTGTAGGCTTTCACTTTTTCTGCATTTTTAGTATTTTCAGTTTAGTTTATCGGATTTTGTATTTATATTTTTAATTCTCAGCAAGTTCTCTAGAATATATTATGTTTTATTTAATGCTTTAAAGCCTGTATGTAGTTTTATAGTTAGTATCAGCAGTATACCAGGCTCAGTTTCATAGTCAGAAATCCTCTACATGTCAGTTTTTATTTTCATGCATTTACTGTTTTCTTTTAACTGTTAAATTTTACATTCAAAATATTTTTAAAGTCATTTAAAAACATAAGTTTTGGGGAAAGAAAAATTTATTTTGAAAAGGAATAAACTAAATTTTATTAGTCCTTAAGTAACTATATTTTTAAAAATTAATTTAACATGGCTTGGGATATTAAGATTTAACTTTAAATGACTATACTTCTGTTTATAAGTATTATGGTAAATTTAGGTAAA
>NW_018220818.1:14806-18558 GCF_001263595.1 Phalaenopsis equestris
AAAAACTTTGTTTAATTTTTGTAATTTTACTTTTGAAAGTTTAGTATTTAGTCTAGTTTAATTTTTTGTAATCTTACATCTGCATTATAATTAGCATTCATCTGAGTAGTTAATTTTCAAATTTCACATTTTACTTTTATTTTTTTTGTTCTTATTATAAAAAAATTTCCATAATTTACTTTAGAATTTTCCAACTTCCCTGTGGGATCGATTTCTAGGACTCCATTAGAGCCCTTTATTACTTGAACGATACATATACTTGCATTGATAATTAGGAGAGATTTGGTAGTTTAAAAAGAGTTTTAAAGGATAAAGTATATTTATAAAAAATGTTTTGTTAGGATTATATTGTATATTTATTATAAATCTACCTGCATTGAGTTTTTGGCACCATTAAGTGGTGTCAACTTTATAAATATTTGCATATACAAATCTTCGAGGAAGCAAAGGAAAATATTTGTATTTTACATTATTTTATTTAGAAAAACAAGAGTGTGTTTGTAGTTTAATATGAACATTTTCTTATTTTAGTGTGTTTGCTTATTTATAATCACTTGCTTTATTCAGTTTATGCATAGTGTAATATCTGAAAATTTAGTACCTTACGACTCTGAGTTAGAAAGAACTGTTAGAAAAATTTGAAAATAACAAAAAGAGAAAGATCAGTTTAGTAAAATGACTTGCAATTTAAATAATGTTGGAAATGAAAATAAACATCATCAGAGACCTTTAGGAGATTATGTAAATCCTACAGCAGATGAAATTCATTTGAGTATTCAAAATCCTACTGTAGCTGCCAATTCATTTGAACTCAAACCTGTTATTATCCAAATCGTACAAAACAATCAGTTTGGAGGAACATCTACTGAAGATCCTAATTTACACCTTGCTAGCTTTTTTAGAATTGTGTGTTACATTTAAATATGATGGAGTGTCAAATGATTTCGTCAGACTTAGACTTTTGTTATCGGAGCCTCTAAGGAAATGGAGGTGGTGGTTTTTCCATATCAAATTTAAGTGGAGAAATAGGTCATTGCATACCTTTTGGAGCGTCCTCTCTTGGTTCTTTTCAGTCTATTCTCTCTACTTTAGTCTCTTATTGAACTCTACCTTTTAATTCTCTTCCGCTTCTGAGTTGAACGGCTTTTACTTGAACTTTATTCTGGTCTTTCAGATTTACTCCTGTATTACTAGGAAGTGTTACTTGGGATCTGTTACTTAATGAATTTTCTATTTGTCTCAATTGATTCTCAATATTTCTAATCGTAACTTCTTGACTTTGTAATTGATTTCCCATTTGTAACACCACTTCTTCTATAGACAACTTCTTCTCCTTACATTGTGGATTACTGTTAAAACCTAGAGGATATGTAGGTCTATAATTATTATTCCCTTGGTTGTTCCTATTTTCCAATGAGTTTACTTGATTGTTCCCTCATTGCTGATTATTACCACCTGAATTATTATTCCAGTTAAAGTTGGGATGGTTCTTCCAACCTGGGTTATAATAGTTTTAATATAGATTATTCTAATTGTTGTTTATACCATTCAAAGTCTCTAATGATCTTGAGAATCTACCATTTGGCCTAATGAATTCTCTTCAATCATGGGAATTGGTTGAGAAAAATTCATATCAAATTGGTCTAACTTTCTTAAAATTGCAGCAACTTGATTTACTAACATGACAAAAGCATCAGTTTCATTAATATTGGCTACTTTTTTAAGATTTACCCTTTTAGAAGGCCATTGAAAATTATTGGTAACCATTTCTTCAATTAAAACATAAGCGTCATGAAATGGTTTTGACATCAATGAACCACCAGGAGCAACATCGATAATAGATCTAAGAGATCAAGTTAATCTATTGCAAAAAGTTTGAATTATTAATCAATCTGGTATAACATGGTGTGGACAATTTCTTAAGAGTTTTTAAAATCATTCTCATGCTTCATAAATAGATTCCCCTTCAAACTGACAAAAAGATGTAATATCATTTCTAAGCTTCGCAGTTTTTTATAGTGGAAAATATTTAATAAGAAATTTCTACGCTAAATCACTTCAAGTTCTGATAGATCCAGGTGATAACGAATGTAATAATATCTTAGCTTTCTCCCTCAGGGAGAAAGGAAATAATCTAAGTCTAATAGCATCATCTGATACACCATCATATTTAAATGTAGCACACAATTCTAGAAAATTGGCAAGATGTAAAATTGGATCTTCAGTTGGTGCTCCCTCAAATTGATTATTTGATACCATTTGGATAATAGTGGGTTTAAGTTCAAATGAATTAGCCACTACAGCTGGGTTTTTTAATACTACAATGAAGTTCATCCACCGTAGAGTTTGCATAATATCTTAGAGGTCAAAACTCTTCAGCATTTTGATTATTTTGATTTGTCATTTCTGAAAATTTTCCAGTAATTTTTAATTTATTAATTTTTCTAATAGTTCTTTCTAATTCAAAATCGTAAGGCACAAGTCTCGTGGAACCTGAACAGCGCATACATTACTATAAAATATATATATAATAAAATAAAATAAAATAAAAACACAAAAACAAGAACTTAACATAAAAACAACACTACAATATTCCTATAATAAATTTCAAAGTTTAAATAAGATTTTATAAAAATAGAAATTTTTGTTTTCTGAAAACTTTTTGAAAATTTTGAAAATTTATATAATTTTACTCCCCGGCAACAGTGTCAAAAACTTGATCCTGATTCTTCAGTCAAGATGTAAAGATGTGATGTATGTGATTATATGTTTAATTTCCTTAATAGTTATTCTTAATTTACAACAAAGTCAAAAAATTGATCCAAAGCAAAGTTAGGTCAGTTTTCCACTATGAAACAAATAATAATATAATTATAATATTTAAATATGGGATACTACGCAAGTATATGTATCATTATCAAGTAATATAAATTTTTTTATTAAGCCTCGAATATCGAACCCACAGGGGGAATAACAATATGCCCTTTAGAAAACTAGAAAGTTTAGATGACAAAAATCTACTTCATAAAATATTCTTACTTAAACTTATGTTGCTATAATAAAAATAAAAATTTGATTCTTTTTGTAATTTTTATTTTATATAAATAAAGTAAGCAAATAATTAACTTGACTAACTACTTGCAAGATGAAGACTGTATAAATAAAATATTTTTTTCATTATCATGAATCAGTAATAAGTATAAAAATTTTGTTGGGGAAGTATGATAAATGAGTTGTGTCAAATAAAAATAATTATATTCTTTACCCTTACTGGAGATGCTATAAATAATATTGATTAATCTATAGTTTGAATAGTCTTGAAGACCGGTTAGGTAGGGAAGATACCAGCTCTCACTCTAGAGTTGTCTCTTCTCCCTCCACCTGGGGACTAACATCCGTATCAAAACCTAAAACTATAAATGAAATTGGGGGTTTTAGCCTGTCTCTCTAAAGTCCTTAATTCTAAGCCCTTGAAAAGTTTATTTCTCTATTTATTTTCACTCAACCCCATGAACTACATTCTCATTCATGAAATCAATATGTGATTCTAACCATTTGTTGACTGAGACAATCCACCATTTATTGACTAAGACAATTTCATCTCAGATCTTACATGTTCTCACAACAAGTATTAACATCTTAATTGGCCAAATCAACAAGTAAATGAAGTGTAAGGTTTCAAATCATCACAACTTCTTCCAACAATGAAGCCTAATACTTCACACAACTTCCTTTCAACACTTAATCACTTA
>NW_018220818.1:18801-21040 GCF_001263595.1 Phalaenopsis equestris
ACAATAAAAACTAACACAAAAAATAAAAAGATTGTGGCCGACAACGGCGGTTACTTTGATAAATAATGGTTGTAAAATTTGATGGGTGGTTGGCCTCTTCTCTTGATAATCTAAGTCTTTTCTTATAAAAATTCAAGGGGTGTTTTGGTGTCTTTTCAAAAAGGTGTTTCCATTCAATGAATCTTCTAGAAGTTGGTTCCTCAAAAGTCAATTGAATGAATTTTTTTGTTCATGGGATATTTCACACATTTTTATTAAGGGTTGCTTCAAACACCTCTTCAAAAATTTGTCTAAATTCAATGAATCATCAAATAATTACTTCTGGCGCTTAAGCGCGTGGTACCTGGTGCTTAGGCGTGGCTCTCTGGCGCTTAGGTGCCAATCCTAGGCGTTTAGGCGCCTCAGTTCATTTATGTACCTTTCTTCATTTTTGCTCAAAATTTGACCCTTTTTCACTCATTTCAGCATTTTTTATCCATTTAATTGTACCTAAAAGAAAAACACACAAAATACCTTTCATTAAAGCGCAATATCTCAAAAAATAGGTATAAAAATATGTATAAAAACACTATATATTTTAGGTGTATCACTAACCTCTGCTTTTTAATTAATAAAATGTATCCACGAGCCTGAGAACACCTCGATTCGCCCCGAGGGGCGAGTCTTTCTCTTATCATCATCTCGCTCTCTCTGTCTCAGTCTCTCCCTCGCTCAATCTCCTTTCCTTAGTCTCCAACACCCTATTCCTTAAGCACGATCCACTAGACAGATTTGGATTCAACATACTTTAAGGTCTGGTGAGCGTAGATCATGTCATTAACACAAATATGAGAAAAACTGAGCAATAACTTTCAGAGAGATGCCCCATAAAAAAAAGCACAAGGGGAACATGCACAAAAACGAATAGTCTCCTGTAAACATGTGCATACTCTCCATTTTCGGATCTTAAAACCTCACTAAACTTACTTCAAAGCCCACGCAAACTAACCTCTAACCCGAGAGCAATACTCCTAGAGGCAGGGTGGATCTCGATCATTTTGTCCTATTTAAAGCACTACTTTTAGTTCTAAGCATGTCTCAACTCTATAAGGGGGTCCACTCCAATTTCTCCAATCAAGAAAACAAACAGATTGTCGACCGATCGAGGGCCACCTGACTGTCTCCCCCGCAAAAAACCACCCACATGTATTTTTTTTCATTCCATCACATGTGAAAGCATCACAGGATATAACATTTGTAGTCCAGATGCAAACTGCATCTAGACAACGACAACGATCCATTGTCCAATGGATCGCAACCTACGTCCAGACTTCCGTAATATTTTTTTCCACTCGCACCGGCCATTTATCATACTAGCTTTTATTTCTTAATCGTGCGAAGGGGTACCAGATCAGCTTACCATCCTCAACTTATCCTTAAACCATCTCATCAGATATCTGCCTGGTGACTTTGCATACCATTATTTCTCACAGAGAATTGACCACTTCGATGAAACTTCTTCTACTACTTACTTTTATTTCCAATGGAGAATTAATCTGTCTACTGATAACTTTTCTACTCCAACATTCTCTCCGACGGTCAGTTGTCTCTAATTGGCAATCATCTATGTCCGTCGGCCACCCTTCTAAGCTGTTGTCCGGCCGATTTCCCCAAGCGGGCAGCTAACGTGAAGGCCACCCGCATGCTTACCCTTGTATCGCGCGAGGGACTCATCTCGCTAACGGAATTATTCATCCTGCTGGCTAAATGCCTGCCGAACGACACCTGTTATCTGATCATCAGCAATCCAGGCACTTAGCGTCAAATTGCCTGCCATCCGACCACCACTTCACTCAGCCCCCAGCTCTTCTCTGTTGCAGGTAGGGTCTCTTCACGCTGACCAAAAGCAAGCAAAATCTCCTCACCATTCTTCTTACGGCCATCCACCCGCTCCCGGTCAGCCCCATGCTCTGAGAAATATTTGCGTACATAAGATGTACGCAGCGCTGGGTACATCAGAGGTTATTCTGGGGGTACAGGGGAGTTATATCCGGGTTATACCGGAGGTTACAAGGGGGTATAACCCAGATATAACCCCATTGTACCCCCTGAATAACCCCTGATGTACGCAGAGCTGCGTACATCTTATGTACGCAAATAGTTTTCGCTCCGGCCTATTGCTCATTTCTTATCTGACGCCATGGAAGAGAGGAATTATTGCGTGCGGACACCGCATGCATCTCTGCATGCGGTGTCCGAT
>NW_018220818.1:21188-25887 GCF_001263595.1 Phalaenopsis equestris
CGGTGACCGATCCGTATGGAATAATTTTTCCATGGAAGAAGGGGAGATTTACATACTTTCTGGTCAACTTTTATAAATTTATATTTACATTCATGCCACTCAATTCTTGTATACCTCCAGCAGGCTACTCTTCGACAGCCCATCTTAAAAACAATAGATTTACATGCATACCGCTCAAATTCTTTGTTTTATGAAAAAATGAGAAATATAGATAAGTGGTCTAGATGTGGGTGAATGAGAAGAGAAGAAAGCTTTGATAGTGAAGGATATGGGATCATGTGATATTAATTATCAGATGTATGACATGTCATCATGACCTTTGCCATGTTGGGCATGCTCACATGGCAAGCCAAAAATCTTTGTTAAAATATTTCTTTTTGTTGGGGGTGTGAGATCAGACGAGGTGACTTTGAACCCTGGGTCCTTGGGTGTTCTCTATTGGGGATGGGAGAGACAGGGGTGACTTCGAACCCTTGGTTCTTGGGTATCCTCTATTATCTGTAACTCGTCTTGACACTACATGCAGCTCATGCTCTCTTTGCAATGACCTAACTTATATCGTGTGAGATCAGGACCAGAGGAGCTCAAATGTTCTGAAGACCACTCAACACTCAGGGAACTTGAACCTAGGTAGTAAAACTGACGCCAATGCTAAGAGCGTGCGATCCGTTTTAAAAAAATAGAAGAAGAATACTAATAATAATTATTATTATTATAATAACTCGATAATGGCGGTCATTACCTTTCAATCGGAAGAAACCCCTTAAGGCTAGCCGAGGGACTACACCTTCTACAAACTAAAACCCTCCAGCTAAGAATAGACAAAGTAATCGAGGATGGTTCCCTGCGCTATAGCAACAAGCTCCGCGATGGGTACAACGATGATAATCCTAGGGAATAAAGAAAATTAGGACCATCACCTCCTAATAAAGAGGAGAACCCAACCTTGAAGAACTATCGCAGCAACTAGGGCAAGCGAATATGAAATGTAAAAAACCAGACTCCTATGTCTGAAAGAAAATTTGCCACCTGACAGCAATAAGCTCCTCAAAAGGGGTATACCACGATCATTTTCGACCCTTAAGATGACTCGCCAGCTGGTAGCAAGAAGATTCACGAGGGGTGTATGATGATCACTTAGACCCCATAGATGACTTGCCACCCGACAGTGACAAGCATAGCATGGGGCGTATGGTGATCATTTTTCGACAAGCTCCGTAAGGGCTGTACGACGAATGTTTTCAGCTTTAGGGATGATTCATCACTCAACAGAGAAAAGCTCCGCAATGACGAGCTTCTTTGACCCCAAAGACGATTAGCCACCTGACAAAGATAAGCTCTACGATGGGTGTACAATGAACAAATTTGACTCCACAAACGATTCACCACCTGACAATGATAAGCTATGCGAAGGGCGTACGATGAACCTCTTCGACTTCAGAGACAATTCACCGCCCGAAAAAGACAAGCTCCATGAGGGGTATACAATGATCATCTTTAACCCTTGAGATGACTCAACACCCTGCAATGACAAGCTCCACGAGGGATGTATAACGATCATCTTCGTCTCTAGATATAACTCGCCACCCGACAACGATAAGCTCCATGAGAGGTGTATGAAGTTCATCTTAAGCCCTTGGGATGATTCACCATTCGACAATGACTAGCTCTGTGTGAGGTGCACGGCGAATGTCTTTGACTCTAGAGATGATTCACCACTCGACAACGACAAACTCCGCGAGGGGTGTACGATGAATGTCTTCGACCTCAGAGAGGATTCGCCACCTGACAACGATAAGCTTTAAGAGGGTTGTACGATAAACTTCTTTGAACCTATGGAAGATTCACCACCATACAACACAAGCTCTGCAAGAGGTGTATGACGATTATCTTTGTCCCTATAGATGACTCGCCACCCGACAGGGACAAGCTTCACGAGGGTTGTATGGCGATCATCTTCGGCCCCATTGACAATTCGCCACCCGACAGTGACAAGCTCTGCTAGGGGTTTATGATGAACATTTTCGACTACAGAGATGATTCACTGACAGGCAGTGACAAGCTCCTTGAGGGGTGTATGACAAACATCTTCGACCCTAGGATGATTCACTACATAGTAACGACAAGCTTCATGATAGGTGCATGACGAATGTCTTAGACTCCAGAGACAATTCGCCACCCGATAGCGACAAGCTTCGCGAGGGGTGTATGGAGAAAGCCTTCGACTCCAAAGACGATTTGCCACCTGACAGCAACAAGCTTAGCGAGGGGTATACATCGATCATCTCTAGCCCTTGAGATGGCTTATCACCCGATAATGACAAGCTCAACGAGAAGTGGAACTTAAAGCTTATCAGCTGACACCCAAAAATATAAAAACTTAACCAATAATCTTCTCAAAACAATCTATTCATCAAAGGCAAACGAAAGGGTTGTTAAAAAACTAAGTAAAACTAAGGGCTAAAGAAAGAGTATATTTTATTTACTTATGAGTTTTCCATTCTTATTGTAGCTTCACCTCCAAAAAAAGAAAAACTTGGGGGCTTCATGTATAGACTGAAAGTGTCACCATACTTGTCAGGACAAAAGAACCGGTGTTAGAATCGCACCTGTCTGCTCCCGTTTATCGACCAGTCGGCTTAATTTTCCTCCGACGACTGACTTTTCCTCTAATGACTAACTTTTTCTTTAACCACCAACTTATTCCCCCACGACCAACTTTTTTCTCCGATAGCCGACTTTTCCACCAACAACATATTTTTCCCCCCAAACAACCAAATTTTCTCCATACGTCCGACTTTTTCTTTGACAACTGACTTCTTCCTCTAACTACTGAATTCTTCCTTCGACTACCGACTTCTTCCTCCAACAGGCCATTGAAACCCGACGACTCCCTCGATAGAAAAATTCTAGAATGACATATCCAGCCGATGATGACAAAGATATCAGACCCAAGCACAAAAAACACCCAGCAGAAAGTATTATTAGCAAATTACGTTCTTAAGATTTATTTGATTTATCAATTTCCTTATCTTTATTGCAGTTGTCGCTATTACGGAGAAAGAAAATTATGAAATTTAATATGTTTACAAAAAATGGTCTACACGAATCTTGAGATAATCTACAAACTGCTCTCGTCAAATTGGCTACCCTCGACTTACTTATCCTTCAATAGAAAATTTTTCCCCTAACAGAGGTCTTTTTCCCAAGAGATGACTTTTCCTCTAACGGAGAACTTTCCTCTAATAGAGAAGTTTTCCCCCTACGAAGGACTTTTCCTTCGATCGACCATCGGAACCCGACCACTCCTAAAGACAGAAAAGCTCTAGAATGACCGATCCAGCGGTCGATGAGAAACCCAGTAGTACACCAATGCAAATGACTAAAATATCATGTACCAACCCCTTTTAAAGCAAAGAGTAATATTGTAATTATTTTTGATCCTTCTATCATCTATAAATAAGAAGACTCTTTTATGTAAAGAGGCTTTTGGGGGATCCCAACTTGTAGCATCTGTTTTTATAGAATAAAATGGGTCCACAAGCCCGAGAATATCCTAATTCACCCCAATAGGGCAAGTCTTCTTTTTCTTATCTCCCTCTCTCTCTCTCTGTCTTATCCTCGCACAATCTCCTTTCCTCAGTCCCCAACAATCTATCCTTTGGGCACGATCTAACAAATAAATTTGGATTCAACAAGCATATTTATCCCTTCATCATAAACATTGCAATAAGTATTTATATTTAGACATGAGTCTAAAATTATCCAGATCAAAATTTGAAAGAGTACAAATTTAATTTAAAAAAAAGTAATTTAAATATTATATTAAAATTAATATCAGTCCAGATTAAAAAACTGAAGAATATACCAACAAATATTATTATTATAACTCAATAACTTTAAATAAAAGTTAAAATATACAATAATCAAAATGAGAAAATATTATGTGTAGATGATATTCATGAGTGGTATGTCATCAACAAAATTTCATCATCCAACATGAATCTCAATAGGTAACTTTTTGAGCAATAAATATTCAAACATCAATAAAAATTCATTCAAAACTTCAATTTCAATAAATTTACAATCAAACTGAACGACTCGACAAAAAGAACCTAATGTTACCAAAATTAGTCAAATATGAACAAAATCATCAAGCTATTAAATCATTTTTGAAAGTTTTTTGGCACATTTCAAATGTCAAATGAATGTCGATTTTGACAATTCAATAGTCAAATTGAGCTTCTTGATAAGACAAATCCAACAAGCCCAAGGTCACTCAATTCTGACATCATTAAGACACTCAAATGTTCATCAAATGTCGTCCGATCGAGGGAAGTTCTCTGAGTCATACAATCCGCTTAATTCATATTATTGCGTTAGTTGCACCCGAAAATGTATAAACAAAGTCTCACCGCTCTCATGAAAGGGGAAGAAAGCTTGAGGCTCGAGAAAAAACTAGAAACTTTAAGAAAAAATTGAATTACACCACCGTCGACGACCATTGACCGCCATTAAACACTCTTGTAGTCGTCCACCAGCGCCAACCACGTCGATCTCCGCCAAGAATCGTTGAATACTACCGACCGAACACTGTCAATCGCTATCTATCTCCGCCAGTCGACGTTGTAACTCAAAAAACCTATTAATCATTTCCCGACATGTGGAACAAGTAGTTGCAACTATAATCATTTTTTTA
>NW_018220819.1:0-8157 GCF_001263595.1 Phalaenopsis equestris
CCCTCCCTTAATATTTTTCTATTGCTCTACATCATCTGCACCCTCTCTTAATCTTTTCACCTTTCTCATTATGTCCTTCTCTCTAGCTTGTACTTTTTTATTTTTATCCTTGCCTTCCTGCCTCCCTCCCTCCTTTTCTCTCTCTCTCACAATATCTCTATTCCCTCCTTTAATATTTTTCTATTGCATTCGTCTGTATCTGCCTCTCTCTTCTTCAATTTAACTCTCTCTCCATCTCTCTCTCTTGTTCACTGTAACCCTCCCTCCCTTTTATCCCTCATTCTCTCATCTTTCTTTTTTAGTTACTTAATATATCTTTTTCTCTCTCAAACCTCCCTTTCTTCTCCCCCTCACTATCTCTCTCTCTCTCTTTCTTGCTCTATCCCTCTCCCTATCTCCCTACATCTTCCTTTCTCTTTTCCTACTATCTCTTCTTTACTCTCTCGCTCTCTCTTATTATCTTCATCTCTCTCTCAATATCTCTAATGCTCTCTCTCTCCCTCCCTCTCTCTTACTCTCTCTTTCTCTATTTACTTCTCTTGGTAGCAAGCGTTATCCTTTCCCCCTGCACTGTCTCTCACTCATTCTATATCTTTCTCACTTCCTCACTTCTCTTTTTACATCTCTTGGTTGCAAGCGTTATCTTTTCCCCCTGCACTCTCTGTCACTCATTTTATATCTATCTCACTTCCTTGCTCTCTCTCTCACACACACACACTTGCTTTGCCACTAATTTTCTCCATCCCTATTCTCTCTCTTCTCTATCTCTATTATCTCTCTTGTCCCCTTTCATACCCTCTCTCTCACTCACTCGATCACTCCCTTCCTCACTATTGCTAGCTCCTTGCCTCACTCCCTCTCTTCATCTCTATTTCTCTCTATATCCTTGTTTAATTATCTTACTATCTCTCCCGTCATCATTTTCTCCCCTCGCTCTTCCTTCTCCTCCCTCTCTCGCTCCCACTTACTCTCTCTTCTCTCGCTATCTTATTTCTCTCTGTCAATCTCTTTATTTTGCTCATATATTTCTTATTCTCACTCTCTCTCTTAGTCTTCCTATCTCTTCCATTCTCATTCACTATACCATTCTCTCACCCACTCTTCCCTATTGCTATCCCTTGCTCCTCTCGCTGTCTTTCCCTCGCTCGCTCCTCCCCCTCTTCCTTACTCTCTTTCTCTCTCCCTTAATTGTTTTGACTTTCTCTTTCACTCCTCCCTCTCTCTATCACGCTT
Organism: Phalaenopsis equestris; assembly: GCF_001263595.1. NCBI lineage: Eukaryota > Viridiplantae > Streptophyta > Magnoliopsida > Asparagales > Orchidaceae > Phalaenopsis > Phalaenopsis equestris. Next base: position 1,234 of record NW_018220819.1, read on the forward strand.
GCTCTCCCTCTCTTCTTTCTATTCTCAGTCTCTCCCCCTCTCTATTAATAACTATTTCTTCCTCCTTTTCTAGCTTAATCTCTTTTGTCTCTCTTTTATCTCTCTAGATCTCTTTGAATCTTCCCATCTTTCTCACACTCCCTCCTTATTACTCCCTCTTTCTCTTGCTCTCTCTCACTCTCTCCCTTTCTTTGACTCTCCATATTTCCCTCTCTTAATCTTCTAATAGTCTACATCAATCTAATTATGTCCCACTCTATTCAAGTCACTCACATTCTCTCCCCTTCCCTCTCTTACCTCTCACTCTCTCTATCTCTCTGTTTCATGCTCTCTCTTCTCTATCCCTCTCACTCACTGATCACTCTCTCCCCATTCTTAACCCTATCCAACTCTCAATATCTCCTACCCTTACTTTTTCTTCTTAACCTCTCACTCTCGCTCTTTCTATACTCATTCTCACTCTCCCTCTTTATCTCTCTCTTCTTTCTTTGTACATCACTCTTATGCTCTCTCTTTCTCTTTCCCACACTCTCTCTCACTCCACGATCACTCTCTTTTTACTCATCCTTTCTCTTTCTCTATATATCTCTACCTAATTCTTCCTTTACTCACTCTTTCTCCCTCTCTCTCTCTCTCTCTCGCCTCTCTCTCTCCATTCTCTATCTCTCACCATCATACCCTCTCTCATTATTCTCCATCTCAACCCCTCTCCGTCCCACACACTCTCTCAATATTCTTTATCTTGAGTGAGAGAGGGGCGAGAAAGATAGATGAGAGAGAAATAGAGACAAAAAAGAGAGTGAGGGAAGAGAGAGTGAGAGAGAGTTCCTGAGAATGAGAGATAAAGATGTGTGTGCGAGTGAGGGAGAAGTGAAATAGGATAGAGCGAAGTAAGAGTGAAATAAGGAGCTCTTTACATACTCTTTCTCTTGCTTTATTGCTCACTCCTTTCTTCACCCTTCACTCTATTTTTGTATTGCTCTTTTATTTCCCTCCCTCTTATCTCTCCTTATCTCTATCTCTCTCCTCTCTCTCTCTCTCACCATTTCTCACTTTAATTTACCCTTCTCTCTCTCACTTTTTCCCTCCCACTTTGACTCCCTCCCTCTCTCCCTCATACATTTTTATCTCTCATAGAGAATAATGAGAGAAAGTGGGAAGGAGAGGGATAGAGAATGGAGATAGTAAGAGAGGAGTGAGTGAAGAGAGAGTTAGGTGGAGATTTATAGAAAAAGAGAAAGGGAGAGTGAATCGAGAGTGGTCATGGAGTGAGAGAGAGAGCAAGAGATCGATGTAGAAAGAGAGAAGAGATGAATAAAGGGGAGAGCTCGTAAGAAAGGAGAGGGAGAGAGAAGGGGGAGGGAAAGTAAGAAAGGAAGAGACAGAAAGCCATAGGGTGGAGAAAGTGTGGGTGTGAGAGAGATCAAAAGATAATAAGAGATAGAATGAGTGAGAGAGAGATAATGAGAGAGAGGGAGTAGGTAGGGTGTGAAAGAGAGCAATAGGTAGAGGGTGAGAGTGTGAAATAGAGCAAGGATACAGAGAGATATAATAAGTATGAGGGAGGCATAGGGAGATAAATCAAGGGAGATTGAGAATCAAAAGCTAGAGAGAGAAAAAATATGGCGAGAGATAAGTATATAAAGTGGGAGAGAGCATGAAGGAAAGAAAGGGAGAGAGAATGAGAATGAGCATAAAAAGAGAGAGAGTGAGAGATTGAGAATAAAAAAGAGCAAGGGTAGGAGAGATTGAGAGAGGTGGAGAGAGTTAAAGATAGGGAGAGAGTGAGGAGCGAGAGAGAGAGGGATAGAGAAGAGAGAGCGAGGATCAGTGAGATAGAGGGAGGGAGCAGTACAAGAGGGAGGAGAGAGTACGAGAGTGACATGAATAGAGAAACATAATTAGATTGATGTATACTGAGAGAGAGGGAGAGAGGAAATGAAGAGCTTGAAAGAAAAGAAGGGAAAATCTGTGAGAAGATTGAAAGAGAGAATTATGGATAGGGAAAAAAAGGGAGAGAGTTAGAGAGAGGAGAAAAAAGGAGCAATATGGAGCAAGAGTGAGAAAGATGGGAGAGTGGGAGAGAGAGAGAGATAAAGAAAGAAAGGAGAGAAAAAGGTGATTGAGCTAGAAAAGGAGGAAGAAATACTAAGAGAGATGAGAGAAAGGAAGAGAGAGTGCTAGGGAGTGAGAGGGAGGTAAAGCTAGATGGGGAGTAAGAACGCTAGAGAGAAGGAGAGATGAAGAGAAGCAGAGAGAGATCCAGAGGAATGGTGAGAGATGTAGAAAGAGAAGGTAGGGAGAGGGACTATAGAGGGGGGAGAGGGGGAGAGGGGGAGAGAGTGAGAATAGATAGAAGAGAGGGATATCAAGAGTGACAGAGAAAGGGAGGAGTGGAAGAGAAAGACAAAATAATTAAGGGAGAGAGAAGAGAGCAAGGAAGAGAAGGAGGAGCAAGCGAAGGAGACAGAGTGAGAGGAGTAAGAGATTGTGATAGGGAAGAGAGGGTGAGAGAATGATATAGTGAGTTAGAAAGGGAGAGATAAAAGGGGCTAGAGAAAGTGTGAATAAGAAAGATATAAAAAAAATAAATAGATAGACAGAGATAGGAAAGATAGCGAGAGAAGAGAGAGATACAAAAAGCATGGTAGGGAGAGAGAAAAATGAGAGGGATGGAGGGAGAGAAGGGAGAGGGAGGGATAGAAGAGAGAGGGAGGGAGAGAAGGATGGAGGGAGAGATGGAGGGAGAAAGAGAGAAAAAAGAGAGATAAATAGACATAAGAAGGGAGGGAGGGGTGGAAAGAGTTGGGTAGAGTGGGAAGGAGACGGACAAAGGGAGAGAGAGAGAGGGTGGGAGGGATGGGAAGAGATAAGAAAAGGGAAGCGTTAGAGGAGATATATAGAATGAGAGCAAGATAGAGAGTGAGTGATGGAAAATATGAGAGAGTGAAAGTGAGAGGAAGTTAGAGGGAGAGCAAGAAAAAGATAAAGGGAGAGAGATTACTATAGAGAGAGTGAGAGAAAGAACCTGGGAGAGGTAGGAATGATAACAAGAGAGGGAGAGAGAGGGAGTTACAGAGAGAGAGAGTGAGGGAGGAAAGGCTAGAGAGATTGAGTGAGAGATAAAACTAGAGGGTATGAAGGATATAGAACAAGAGAATGAGAGCGACAGTAAGAGGGAGAGTGAGGGAGGAAGATAAAGAGAGAAGAGAGATAAAGTAAGAGAGAAGGAAAAGAGGGAAGGAGGGAGAGAGAAGGAGAGAAAGGAAGATAAAGGGAGAGTAAGAAAGAGGGAGTTAAAGATAGAGGAGGCCTAACAAAGTTAGAGAGATAAAGTGAAGTGAGAATGAGAGTGACAAAGAGAGAGTGGGAGCAGTATAATGGTAAAGAGATTAAGAGAGATCACAAAGGAAAGAGAAAAATAAAAAATAATAATAGAGAGAATAGAGATATTGTGAGAGAAAGAGGTAAAAGGAGGGAAGGAGGGTGGAGGGAGGGATAGAAATAGAGAAGTGCAAACTTGAGAGAAGGACAAAACGAGAGGAATAAGGGAGGGAGGGATGGAGAGTAGAGAAAGGAGGATAGGGAGGATAAAGGTTGATAGTGCAAGAGATATAAGAAGGGGAGAGAGCACAAGAAAAAAATAGAGAGAATTGAGAGCAAGAGAGATAGAGGAAGAGAGGAAGAGAGTGAAATAGAGAGAGTGAGAGAAATTAACATAATAAAGAGATTAGAGAGATAGGAAATAGAGGGAGAGAGTGTGAGATAGTGATATAGAGAGGGGGCAGTGAGGGAGAGAGATGAGAGAAATTAAGAGATAATGACAGAGGTAGATAGAGTAAGAGATGAGTAATTATGAGATAGAGAGGGGGGAGAGAGAGAAGTTATAATATAAGAGAAAGAGGTAGAAAGAGGAGAGATTGTAGGAGAGAGAAAAAAGGAGTCTTAGGAAGAGATGGAGATGGAGGGAGGGTGTGGGGGGAGGGAGGGAGTTAGAAAATGAGAGGAAGAGAGAGAAAGAGAGAGAAAAAGAAGAGAGAAAATGAGGGTGTGAGCAAAAGAGCAGCAGAGAGCAAAAGAGAAGAGCAAGAGAGATAGAGAGAGTGAAAGAGATAAAGCGACATAGAGAATATAGTTTGAGAATGGTGAGAGAAAGGGTGATAGAGGGATAGAAGGCAAGTGAGTGAAAAAGAGGGAGGAAGAAAGAGGGAGGCTAAGAGAGAAACAAAGTTGGAGAAATAGTGAGAAGGAGAGAGTGTGGGAGGAGAGAGGGATAAAGGGAGAGACAGTGAGGGAGAAGGAGAGAGGGAAAAAGAGAGAGAGAGAGGAAGTAGAGAGAGAAGACTTTGTGAGAGAGAGCGAGAGATAAGAAAGAAGAAAGAGATATAAAGAGCGAATAAGAAATAAAAAGTGAATGCGAGTTAGAGAGAGGATGAGAAACTAAAAGAGATGGAGAGAGAGATGGTGAGGGAGTGAAGAGAATAGAGATTGATAGAAGAGAAAATTGAGAAAGAGAAGGAGGAGAGAAAAAGAAGGGAGCGGGAGAAGAGATAAAGAGATAGATGAGAGGAGGGTGTAGAGAGAAAGAGAAGAGTGAGAGAAAAAAAAGTTAGCTAAGAGAGAGATAAAGATGAGAGAAAAGAGAGAGTAAAATAGAGTAAGAAAATGAGACAGACAAAAAAATGAAGAGAGAACAAGAAAGATAGAGAGGGAACGAGATAGGGAGAGAGCAAGATAGAGCTTATAATAAAGAGAGAGAATAAAAAATAGAGAGAGAGTAACACAGAGAGAGAGGATAAATGGTAGAGAGTGGAGGGTAAAGAGAGGAGGGGAGAGAGGATGACACAGAGAGGGAGAGTGAAAGAAGAGCAAGAGAAATAGCTAATAGAAAAGAGATCAAGAGTAAGATATAAAGTAAGAGTGAGTGAAAGGGTAAGAGTGCAAGAGTGAGGTGGGGGAGAGGAGAGAGAAAGAGGAGCAGAGAAAGTCTGTGAGACAGGAAGAGAAAGTAAAAGAGAGAATGATACGAAAAAGGAGAGAGTGAGGGAGAGTGATAGCATGATAAAGAAATAGAGAATAGAGAGAAACTGAGAGAAAGGAAGTAAGAGAGACCAAGGGATGAAAGGGAGATAGAGCAAGAGAGATTGAGAGAGAGAGAGAGAGAGAGAGAAAGTGCAAGGATAAAGAGAGAGAGAGGTACTGAAAGATGAATGGAGAGAGATGAGGAGGAGAGTGAGAGAGAGGAAGAAGGAAGTGAGGAAGGGAGATATGGAAAATTAGAGATAGTGGTAATTGAGAGCAAGGGAGAGAGAAAGCAAGAGGGAGGGCTGTAGAAAAAGGGATAGAGATGAAAAATAGAAAGAAAAAAGGCTAGCAAGATCAAAAGAGAGAAACAATATAATGGGAAAGTGCGAGCGATTGAGCATAGGAGCTAGAGAGTGTGATAGAGAGTGAGAATTACTTGAAAAATAGGAGAAGTGAGAGAGAGAGAGAGGGAGGGAAAAGAGTGAGAGTGAGGGATGTAGGGTGGGAAGGAGGGAGAGAGACCATGAGGAAGATAGAGCAAGAGAGATAGAAGAGGGACGGTTATAGAGAGAATAAGAGTGTCAGGGATAGAGTGAGAGAGCCAAAGGAGGATATAGAGAGAGTGGGAGTGAGAAATATAAAGAGAAGATAAAGTGAAAAAGGAGAAATGTTACATACAAGGAAGAGAAAATGGAGGGAAAAGAGACAGATGTAAGGAGAGAGGAAGGAGGCTAGATAGAAAGGGAGTGTTGTGTAAGGAAGGATAGAGGATGGAGTGGGAGAGAGAATGAGAGAGATGGGAGAGAGTCTGAGTGTGGAAGAGAGGAAGATGAGAGAAGAAAGAGAACGAGGGACGAAGAAAAGGAGGGAGAAAAGAGGGGGAAATGGAGTGAAAGAGAGTGTAGAAGGAGGGAAGGGTGAAAATAGAAAATAGACGATGATAGATTTTGAGAGATATGGAGAGAAATAAGATAACAAGCAAGGGAGGGAGAGAATCAAATAGAGGGAGGGCAGAGAGAGAAAGAGAGTGAAAGGGAGTCATGAAGCTGAGAAGAGAGGAGAATAGAGAGAAAGATAGTCAGATAGATGAGGGAGAAGAAGAGAGAGTTAGAAAGAGAAGACAAGGGAGAGAGAAATAAAAAGAGATAAATGAAGAGTGAGAGAGAGAGAGCCAAACAATGGTTGGGAAATAGATTATAAAGAGGGAGAAGAGAGTGGGTGAGAGTACACCTCAGAGAGAGAGAGGAAAAATGGGAACAAGTGAAAGAGTTTGTGTGAGAGCAAGCGAGATAGAATGGGAAGGAGGGGGAAGAGAGAGAATGGGAGAGATAAAGAGAGTGGATGAGTGAGAGAAGATGAAAAGGTAATTATGGAGCAATAGAGAAACAAATGAGTAGGTTAAAAGAAAGGAAGTAAGTGAGAAATGAGAGACGGAGAGAATAAAAATAGTGATAAAAGAGAGAGGATGTTGAAGATTGAAAAAGGTTCAGAGATAGAGAGAATAAGGGAAAGATGGGAATAGAGTGAGTAAAAGTGAGAGAGCATTAGTGAGAGAGAGAGAGTGGGAGGGAGCAAGAGATTGTGAGAGTTGAGAGAATTGAGAGAATGAGAGAGGGAGGTAAATATATAGAGACAGGAGAGAGATAAGTGAGTAGGGAGGAAGTGGGTATAGAGAGTGGGAGAGAGAGGGGATATAAAGTAGAGATTAAATAGAAAGAGAGGGATGAAGGCAGAGCAAGAGAGGGAAAAGAGTGAATGAGTGATCGAGAAGGTTGAAGAGATAAAGGGGAAGAAGGGAGGGAAGGAGGGGGTACAAGAGAGTGAGAGAAAGAGGTAGGGAATGTTAAAAAGGCATGAGAGAGTGAGACTAAGAAAAAGAGACATAGAGAGAGAGAGAGA
>NW_018220819.1:8327-9658 GCF_001263595.1 Phalaenopsis equestris
GGGGAGTGAAGGAAGGAGGGAGAGGGGGAAAGAGAGAGTAGGAGGGGGGGGGGGAGGGAGGGAGAGTGAGATAAAAATAGAGAGAGTGAGGGAGGGAGGGAGGGGAAGAGAGTGGAAAGATTATGAGAGAGAAAGTGAGAGAGGACTAATAGAGAGAAAATTAAGAGGGAAATTATAAGAGAGAAGGAGAGAAAGTTAGAAAGAAAAAGTGCTCAAGCGAGTTAGAGACACGGAGTGAGGGAGGTGGAGAGATGAAGGGAGAGAAATAGAGTGAGGGAGAAAAAGGGAGAGATATGAGGAGAGATTGAGGGATAAATAGAGTGTGAGATAGAAATGGAGAGAAGACAATCCGTGGGAAGCTAGAGCAATAGAGATGACTGAAAGATAAAGGGGGAAAAAAGTTGAGTGAGTGAGAGAAAGAGAGAGAGAGAGAGAAGGAGATTGAGAGGGAGATAGGGAGAGAGAGGGGGATAGGGAGAGATGGGGAGTGGGAGTGAGTGAGAAGATGAGAAGATAGAGAGATAAAAAGAAAGGCATGGAAGTAAGAGAGTGTGGTAGAGAGAGGGATCCGGATAGAGGGAGAGAAAGAGTGAGAGGTGTGAGGAGAGAGAACCATTGAAAGAGAGTAAAAGAGAAAAGAAGATAGAGGGAGCTAAAAAAATATTTAAATAGTGAGAAAGAGAGAAAAGAAAGAGAGAAAGAGGGAGGGAAAATAATAAAGAAGAGTGAAAGATGAATCAAGGGAGAGATGTAAGAGAGAGTGACAGAGAAAGAGCATGATCAAAAGATAGAGTAAGATGGAGAGCATGAAGGGGAGCTAAGGAGAATGAGAGAGAGTGGGTGACAAGGAGAGAGAAGAGTGAGGGACATTGAGGAGACCTAAACAGCAAGAACTAATGAGTAAGAAAGATAGAGGAAGGAGATATTGAGTGAGAACGATAGTGGAAGAGTAAGAGAGAACAAATGAGAGAAAGAGAAAGACAATGAAAGAGAAGAGGACATAAGATATGGAAGGAGAGAGAAGGATGAGAGAGAAACAAAAAGATTAGGAGATAGGGAAGGAAAGAGAAAGTGTGAAAGAGGGAGAGAGAGAGAGGGTGCTAGGGATCGAGATAGATATATATATAGGGAGAAAATTAGAATAAAACTAAGAAAAAAGTGAGAGATAGGATGAGGTAGAGGGAGTGAGCGAGCAAAAGTGAAAGGAAGGGAGAGGGAGAGGGGACAAGTACGAAAGAAAGTGGGAAACTATGAGGGAGAGATGTTGGGGATTGAGAGAGTTAAAAGAGGGAAAGTGAGATAGAGATTATGTTTGAGGGATAGGGAAGAGA
>NW_018220819.1:9992-12925 GCF_001263595.1 Phalaenopsis equestris
GAGAGAGTAAGAAACATAGAGATGGAGGGAGAGAAGCGAGAGAGAGAAGGAGAGGGAGAGGGGGATAGAGGTGGAGAAAGAAGAAATAGAGATAGAAAAGAGAGCAAGTGAATGTGAGAATAAGGGAATGGTAATGAGTGTTAAAGTAGGGAGTGAGATTGAGAGAGCGAAAGAAAAACATAGAGGTAAGAGAGAGTGAGGGAAGAGGGAGCAAGAGAAAGAATGGTAGAGGGAGAAAGAGCAAGAGGATCATAAGAGGGGAAGAGGCAGGGATAGCCGGAGGGAGGGAGGGAGAGAGAGGAAGTTAGCTCAAGAGAGAGAGAACAAGAGAGATAGAGAGAACATGCAAGGGTGTGAGATGTAGAGCAAGTGATAAATATAGCGATGGAGAGAGAGAAAGTACGTGTAGTAGAGAGTGTGTAGAGAGTGTGAGGAGAGTGTGAGCAAGAGAGAGAGAAAGAGAGGTAAAAAAAAATGAGAGATCAGGATGGATAGAGAGAGAATAGTTTGATAGTATGTGTGTGTGAGTGAGTATTTGAGTGTGTGAGAGAGAAGAGGGAACAAAAGAAAAGATTGAGAGATAGAAAAAGTAAGAGATAGAGAAAGCATGAGAAGGGAGAGGGGAAGAGAGAGAGAGAGAAAATAAAATAGATGGGGGAGGGGAGAAAGATGGGGAACAGCAGGGAGCGAGAAACAAAGCAAGAAAGAGGGAGAGATAATGAGATGAGTGAAAGAGGGTGCAAGATATTTCAAGAACGTGAGCGTGTTAAAGTGAGAGAGGGATATATTTGGAGAGAAAAAGAGAAAGAGAGAAGGAGAGAAAGAAAAGAGCAGGAGAAGGAGCGATAGAGGGAGACGGAGAGAGTGATAATGAGAGATTGAGGGAGATAAATCTGAGAGTGAGAGGAGAGAGAGAAGAGAAAAAGAGAGGGAGGCAAAAACATATGGATTGAGATAAGGAGGGAGAGGCTAACAAATGGAAAGACAAAAGGAGATAAAAAAGAGAAAAAAAGGGAGGTAGGTGTGATTAATAGGAAGAGAAAGAAAGGGGTGGATGGATAGAGAGAGACAAAAGAGAGAGAGGTGAAAGAGAAGAGAGAGGAGGAGAGAGAACAAGAGGGGTAGAGAGAGAAATAATAAGTGTAAGACCAAGGGAGGGAGAGAAGACAATGTGAGAAAGAGAGAAGAAAGGGTGTGTGAGATAGAGGGAGTGATTATGAGAGAGATAAAGATAGATAGATAGAGATGAGGCAAGAAAGAGAGAGAGAAGAGTGAAAGAAGAAGGGAAAAAAGAAAAAGGGAGTAAGATAAATGTGGAGGGGGGAATAGAGATAGTAAGAGGTGGAGTGGGAGTGAGAGAGAGTTAGGTGAAGAGCAAGTTAGAGAGAGAGATAAGAGAGCAAGGAAGAAAGAGGAGAGAGGGAGAGAAAAAGAGAAAGAGACATTGAGGAGGTAGAGAGAGTGTGTGAGAGATGAAAAAGGTAGAGATAGTTAGAGAGAGGGGAGGGAGAGAGTGAGATAGAGAGCGAGAGAAAACTATAGAGGGAAGAGAGAGTGAGGGAAGGGGAGCAAGAGAGAGAATGATAGAGTGAAAAATAGATAGTGGGAGGAAAAGAATATGTCTGAGTAAAAGTGTAAGGAAGGCAGCGAACACGGTGGGAGAGCGAGAATAAGATTGAAATAAGGAAAACAAAAAGGATAAGTGAGTGGGAGTGGGAGTAGGAGAGAGAGGGATAGAAAGTGAACAAGGAGGTGTGAGAGAAAGCTAGGAAGAGGGAAAGAACAAGACAAGAGAGAGGATAAATGAAAGAGAAAGAGAAGTGTGAAAGAAGAAATGGGCAAAATGGAAAGAGGGAATAACATAATATGGAGGGCAGAAGAGATATAGTAAGAAGTAGTGTGTGAGTGAGAAAGAGAAAAGAGCAAGCTAAAGTGCAAGCAAGAAAGAGGAGAGAGGGAGAGAAAGATTAAAAGAGAAGCGAGCGAGGTAAAAATAGAGAGAAACTGAGAATAAATGAGAGAAAGATGAGAGTAGATAGAAGAGGAAGTTATTAAGAGAGTTTGGGTGAGAGGTAACGAGCGGAAGATGATGCAAATGATATCATGGATGACAACGACACGACTTCAAGAGAAGATTTAATGCAAGTTCCATGTAGGCCAATTACTAGATGTCATGCAAAGGGTGAAAGAAGCTCTTAAGAGAGAGCGAGAAAACATTATGTGAGATAGAAGAGAGAAAGAAAGGTAGAGAAATGAGGGTCAGAAAAACAAAAAAATAATAAGGGAAGGATGTAGATATATTTGGAGAGCAAGAGAGAGAAAAGAGCTGAAAAGCAGGAGGGAGACATGTGGAGAGAGAGAGAGAAAGATATAAATAAGCGAGTGAAAGAATAGAGAAGCAAGTGAGAGAAGAGTTTGAAAGAAGAGAGTGAATAGAGAGGGAGTTAGGGAAGGAAGGACTGTGGAGAGAGGGAAGGAGAGAAAGGGGGAAAGAGAAGAGATATATGAAGTGTGGGAGAGTGATAAATAGGGATGATGAGAGAAAGAAAGTGGGGGGGGGATTAAGCAAAAGAGAAACAATATTGAAGAGATAGAGGAAGTGATGGGGAAGGAGAAATGGAGGGGATTAGGGAGGAGGAGGGCAAAAGAAAGTGGGATTGAGAGGGAGGGAAGTAGAAAAGAGCATGAATGATAGAAAGAAAGATGGAAGGAGAGAATGAGAGTTTAAGTGAGGGAGAGGCACGAGATGAAGCAATAGAGAGATAGAGAAGGAAAGACAAGGAAACAGAGCAAGCAAAAGAGAGATAACCAGAAAGATAAGACAGGAAAACTTTCTATTTTTTCTCTCCTTTTCTCACTTTCTCCTATCACTCTTTCTTTCTATCGCTCTCTTCCTTTCGCTCGCTTGCTTTCTCTCCTCACTTCTTTTCTCT
>NW_018220820.1:0-1048 GCF_001263595.1 Phalaenopsis equestris
TAGGGCCATCTAATGGCTGTGGTTGAGTTAATTTTGTGGTCATAGGGTGGTTAGGTCACATTTAGTGCATAGGTCCAAGTGGGTGCAAATATGCATTTTTGAAAATAATATCCCTTAATTTGGGAACATTTGATCCATGGCTTGATTTAGGTGATTTCATGGTGTTTGGACTGGTCACTAAGTCCAACTAATGGCGGTGGTGGAGTTAATTTTGTGGTCATAGGGTGGTTAGGTCACATTTAGTGCATAGGTCCAAGTGGGTGCAAATGACCAAAAATTGGGTTTGGGCTAGGTTAGCTAGATTGATTGGCCCAAATAACTATTGAATTTGGTGTATATGATCATAAGGAACAACTTTGGTGAAGGATGGAAGTGGTTTTGAGTTCAATTGAAGGGTCAATTTGATGGAATCTTGAACTTTAATCAATTTGGTCATGTTGGGCTAGGCTTAGGTCTAACTTGGGTTAGCCTTGGGATAAGTCCAAATTGATTGTTGTAGATGGTCAATAGGTACCTCATGAAGAGCTAATAGGGACCTCATGAAGAGTTTTCAACATGAATTGGATGCCAATTTGGAGGATAAGGCAATCAATTGGGTGAAATTTGGGGACTTAGCCGATTTGGGGCTAAATTTGGGAATTTTGGATTTAGGCCAAAATAAAATGGATATGAGGCTCCAACAAGGCCAATTGATGGTTTATTTCGATGTATAGGAATGTTATCAAGATTTGGAAATAATAATTGAGGCCAATTTACTAGGCCATGAGTTCAATTTGGTGAGATTAGGTCATATGGTCAAATTTGGGATTTTGACTCAAATCAAAATTGATTTCACATCATGGACCAATTGAGCTTTGATTTGATTTAGTTTGGTCATATAAAAAGTGAATTTTGGTTTAGTATTGGAATTGGGGTCAATTGGGCTCAAATTGATGGACATTTGAGTTGGATTTGGGGAAATTTAGGTCTTTAAAGGGCAATTTGGGGAAGATGGTCAAATTGGCCAAATTAGGTCATGTGGTAGTTGAGAAAAATAAAATTAGGAATA